>NC_047119.1:68911106-69171507 GCF_902500255.1 Thalassophryne amazonica
TCTCTATCTATTAGTCGTATCTCTATATCTATGCTGTATGTATTATTTATATCTGTTGTATCTATTTTTTATTGTTTAAATTTTCAATTGCATCAAAGTCATAAGGCATAGTGACACAAAAGTTACTGTACACAACAGTGGGGCCCTGCTGGTTATACTACAGCACTCACTTTGGGAAAACTTAATTTAAAAAAATTTTGGAGAATTTTTCACTGTTTAAATTTTCAGTAGCATCAATGTGATAAGGTGTGGTGACACCAAATTCACTTCACACATCAGTGGTCCCCTGCTGGTCATACTTCAGCACTAAGTTTGGAAAAAAGTAATTTAAAAAAAATTGGAGAATTTTTCATTGTTTAAATTTTCAATAGCATCAATGTGATAAGGTGTAGTGACACAAAATTTAGCCTCCTGCATGCAACTGTGGTGTCCTGCTGATTTATACTACAGGAGTCAGTTTGGGAAAAACAAATTTAAAATTTTTGGAGAAATTTTTATTGTTTAATTTTCAATAGCATCAATGTCATAAGGTGTAGTGACACAAAATTTACTGCACACAGCAGTGGTGTCCTGCTGATTATACTACAGAACTCAGTTTGTAAAAAGTATTTAAAAAAAAAATTGGATTTTTTTTTTTTATTTAGTTAAATTTGTGTGCAGTGAATTTGGTGTTAATTCCACTTAATTACCACACTTTATAACATTGATGCTATTGAAAATTTACACAAAGAATTTTTTTAATTACTTTTTTCAAAAGTGAGTGCTGTAGTGTAATCAGCTTGGCATCGCTGATGTGTGCAGTGAACTTGGTGACACCACACCTTATAAGATTGATGCTATTGAAAATTTAAGCAATGAAAAATTCTACAAATTTTTTTAAAATTACTTTTTGCCAAACTCAGTGCTGTCATATAGTTAACTGGGTACGACTGATGTGTGCAGCAAATTTTGTGTCACTACACCTTATGACATTGATGCTATTGAAAATTAAACAATAAAAAAAAATCACCCAATTTTTTTTAAATTACTTTTTTGCAAAGTGAGTCCTGTAGTATAATCAGCAGGACATCACTGATGTGTGCAGTGAATTTGTTGGCACCACACCTTATGACATTGATGCTATTGAAAATTAAACAATAAAAAAAAATCACCCAATTTTTTTTAAATTACTTTTTTGCAAAGTGAGTTCTGTAGTATAATCAGCAGGACATCACTGATGTGTGCAGTGAATTTGTTGGCACCACACCTTATGACATTGATGCTATTGAAAATTCCAACAATAAAAAATTGTCCATTCCGCCCTCCCCCTTCAGTTTATTTGTCTTGCTTGTTTTGCGGTGGGAGGGCTTTGTGGGTGTGAGGAACAGAAGGATATGTGTGTGTTGTGTTCTGTTTCTTGCAAAATTAAGTTATAAAGTATTAAAAAAAATCCAATTTTTTTAAATTGCCTTTTTGCAAACTGAGTGCTGTAGTAGTGCTGAGTGCATTGAATTTGATGACATCACACCTTATGACATTGATGCTGTTGAAAATTTCAAAAATAAAAAAATCTGCAAAATCTGCAATTTTTCCAAACTGAGCAGTGTAGTATAACAAGCAGGAGACCTCTGATGTGTTCAGTGAATTTGGTGACACCACATCTTTATACAATGAATTTATTGAATATTTTTGTGGTCTTTTTTTTTCGTGTTTGCACTTTGTAGACGGTCCCTACACTTCCGTTTCTCTGCTCTCTGCTCCTTCAGATCAATGTTATTTTTCCAGTTCAGAGGACGGCTCATATGGATGAAAATAAGGTTGTAGCTCGTTGTCTACCTTCCTGAGGTTAGAAACTAGTGTTTGTTTTTCTACAACGTGTCTCGTAAGATTCATTGAGCCGTGAACTTCGAATCTGAATATCTTTCTAACTTTACTGGAGTGTACATTTGTCTCATTTCTAGTCAAAATAGTTAATTCCACTTAATTTAAATAAGAATAACTTTAGCACGTTTTTAGTCAGTAATAATACAGCACTGAAATTAGTTTTAAGGTGGATATTTGACAGATATTCGCTCTGGGTACAGTGCGACTCTGAGCAAGCCACTCCAACATTTCTAGTTCTCTCGTATTGTAGACTTTACAGTAAACTCGTGGAAATAGTAGACGGCTACGGCACGTACCGACTTCCAGTTTTCAAAATAAAACAGGTGGGTTATTCAAAGCAGAGATATTGTGTTGAAAGCTATTGAGAAGCTTTTGACCTAAAATTCTAATATAATGAAGCAAAGCCTTTAACCGAGCAGCGTTTTTCTCTATGGAAAAATATTGAAGCTACTTGATTGAAATACTATAAAAATTCAAGATTCAATATTATTTTAATAATTTTCTTCAGGGGTTGATGATTTCATTAAAAAGTGATGTTTACACAGCAAAAGACATTTATTCTTGTGACTTATGTGGCACTGAATACATGTACAACATGTCTTAAATTGCAATTATAAATATACTGACAGATATTTAATGACTATCATAAAACAACAACATTTTAATTTAATGAAAGTAGATACTTATGCTATGTACAATGTAGAAATATTCATTACAGGACCTCTAATGATAAATAAGCAACAAATTAGTAACAATTCACAGTTTTTCTATATTTAAAATGTTCTTTATACAACTCCAATTCCAATGAAGTTGGGATGTTGTGTAAAATGTAAATAAAAACAGAATACAATGATTTGCCAATCTTTTTGAACCTATATTTAATTGAATACACCACAAAGACAAGATACTTAATATTCAAACTGATAAACTTTATTGTTTTTGTGCAAATATGTGCTCATTTTGAAATGGATGCCTGCAACACGTTTCAAAGAAGCTGGGACAGTGGTATGTTTACCACTGTGTTACATCACGTTTCCTTCTAACAACACTCAATAAGGGTTTGGGAACTGAGGACACTAATTGTGAGTGTCATAATTGGGTATGAAAGGAGCATCCCCAAAAGGCTCAGCCATTCACAAGCAAAGATTGGGCGAGGATCACCACTTTGTGAACAACTGTGTGAAAATATAGTTCAACAGTTTAAGAACAATGTTTCTCAATGTTCAGTTGCAAGGAATGTAGGTCATCATTGTGTAAATGATCTTACCGCGTGGGCTCAGGAACACTTCTGAAAACCATTGTCACTTAACACAGTTCGTCGCTACATCTACAAGTGCAAGTTAAAATTCTACCATGCAAAATGAAAGCCATACATCAACAACATCCAGAAATGCCACAGCGTTCTCTGGGCCCGAGCTCATTTGAAATGGACAGATGCAAAGTGGAAAAGTGTGCTGTGGTCTGATGAGTCCATGTTTAAAATTGTTTTTGGAAATCATGGATGTCATGTCTTCCGGACAAAAGAGGAAAAAGAAAATCCAGATTGTTACTAGCGCAAAGTTCAAAAGCCAGCATCTGTGATGGTATCTGGGGTGTGTTAGTGCCCATGGGATGGCCAAATTACACATCTGCGATGGCACCATCAGTGCTGAAAGGTACATCCAGGTTTTGGAGCAACACATGCTGTCGTAAACATACCACTGTCCCAGCTTTTTTTGAAATGTGTTGCAGGCATCCATTTCAAAATGAGCAAATATTTGTACAAAAACAATAAAGTCTTATGAGTTTGAACATTAAATATCTTGTCTTTGTATTCAATTGAATATAGGTTGAAGAGGATTTGCAAATCATTGTACTCTGTTTTTATTTCCATTTTACACAATGCCCCAACTTCATTGGAATTGGGGTTGTAAATGTGCTTTTTTGTATGCTATAGTTTGTATGTGTAAAGAATGCTGATATGAGATTTTAAACATAACCCATTATTAAAACACCGTGCTTTGGGTCATTGTCATGTTGGAAGACCCATCCATGACCCATCTTCAATGCTCTAACTGAGGGAAGGAGGTTGTTACCCAAACTCTCACAATACATGGCCCCAGTCATCCTCTCCTTAATACAGTGCAGTCGTCCTGTCCCATATGCAGAAAAACACCCCCAAAGCATGATGCTTCCACCCCCCATGCGTCACAGTAGGGACGGTGTTTCTGGGATGGTACTCAGCATTCTTCTTCCTCCAAACACGGCAAGTGGAATTAAGACCAGAAAGTTCTATTTTGGTCTCATCTGACCACATAAATTTCTCCCATGACTCCTCTGGATCATCCAAATGGTCATGGGCAAACTTAAGATGGGCCTGGACATGTGGTGATTTAAGCAGGGGAACCTTCTGTGCCATGCATGATTTTAACCCATAACGTCTTAGTGTATTACCCACAGTAACCTTGGAAACAGTGGTGCCAGCTCTTTTCAGGTCATTGACCAGCTCCTCCCGTGCAGTTTTGGGCTGATTCCTCACCTTTCTTAGGATCACTGATACGCCACGAGGTGGGATCTTGCATGGAGCCCCAGTCCGAGGGAGATTGACAGTCATGTTTAGCTTCTTCCATTTTCTAATAATTGCTCCAACAGTTGATCTTTTTCACCAAGCTGCTTGGCACTTGCCCCATAGCTCTTTCCAGCCTTGTGGAGGTCTACAATTTTGTCTCTGGTGTCTTTGGACAGCTCTTTGGTCTTAGCCATGTTAGTAGTTGGAGTCTTACTGATTGTGTGGGGTGGACAGGTGTCTTTATGCAGCTAAAGACCTCAAATAGGTGCTTCTAATTTGGAATAATAAGTGGAGTGGAGGTGGACTTTTTAGAGGCGGACTAACAGGTCTTTCAGGGCCAGAATTTCTGCTGATTGGCAGGTGTTGAAATACTTGTTTGCAGTAGTAACATGCAAACAAATTTAAAAAAATCATACATTGTGATTTCTGGATTTTTTTTTTTTTTTTTTTTTTTTTTTAGGTTATGTCTCTCACAGTGGACATACTCCTAAGATGAAAATTTCAGACCCTCCATGATTTCTAAGTGGGAGAACTTGCAAAATCGCAGGGTGTTCAAATACTTATTTTCCTCACTATGTTTGTGTATATACATATATATATATATATATATATATATATATATATATATATATATATATATATATACGAGGGCTGTCAATAAAGTTACGGTCCTTTTTATTTTTTTCAAAAACTATATGGATTTCATTCATATGTTTTTACGTCAGACATGCTTGAACCCTCGTGCGCGTGCGTGAGTTTTTCCACGCCTGTCGGTGACGTCATTCGCCTGTGAGCACTCCTTGTGGGAGGAGTCGTCCAGCCCCTCGTCGGAATTCCTTTGTCTGAGAAGTTGCTGAGAGACTGGCGCGTTGTTTGATCAAAATTTTTTCTAAACCTGTGAGACACATCGAAGTGGACACGGTTCGAAAAATTAAGCTGGTTTTCAGTGAAAATTTTAACGGCTGATGAGAGATTTTGAGGTGATTCTGTCGCTTTAAGGACTTTTCACGGTGCGAGACGTCGCTCAGCGCTCTCAGGCAGCGTCAGTCAGCCTGTTCAAGCTGAAAACCTCCACATTTCAGGCTCTATTGATCCAGGACGTCGTGAGAGAACAGAGAAGTTTCAGAAGAAGTCGGTTTCAGCATTTTATCCGGATATTCCACTGTTAAAGGAGATTTTTTTAATGAAAGACGTGCGGACGGGTCCGCGCGTCGGGACGCAGCCGCCGCGACGCTCCGCCACAGGAAAAACACCTCTGTTGAAAGCCTTAAGGACAAGTTGGAACATGTCCTGCCTGTTAAACAATTTCTCATATACTCACTCCACTGAAAGCCATCAAAAGCCGCCTGGATTTTACAAATGGTTATCAACACGGAGGTGTTTTTCCTGTGCCGCCGCACCGCGTCGGCTGCGTCCCGACGCGCGGACCCGTCCGCACGTCTTTCATTAAAAAAATCTCCTTTAACAGTGGAATATCCGGATAAAATGCTGAAACCGACTTCTTCTGAAACTTCTCTGTTCTCTCACGACGTCCTGGATCAATAGAGCCTGAAATGTGGAGGTTTTCAGCTTGAACAGGCTGATGACGCCGCCTGAGAGCGCTGCACGACGTCTCACACCGTGAAAAGTCCTTAAAGCGACAGAATCACCTCAAAATCTCTCATCAGCTGTTAAAAGTTTCACTGAAAACCAGCTTAATTTTTCGAACCGTGTCCACTTCGATGTGTCTCACAGGTTTAGAAAAAATTCTGATCAAACAACGCGCCAGTCTCTCAGCAACTTCTCAGACAAAGGAATTCCGACGAGGGGCTGGACGACTCCTCCCACAAGGAGTGCTCACAGGCGAATGACGTCACCGACAGGCGTGGAAAAACTCACGCATGCGCACGAGGGTTCAAGCATGTCTGACGTAAAAACATATGAATGAAATCCATATAGTTTTTGAAAAAAATAAAAAGGACCGTAACTTTATTGACAGCCCTCGTATATATATATATATATATATGAGAGAGAGCACATGCAGCATTTGGGAGGCTCTCCAAATGGGTATTTCTGAACCACGATCTCAGTCTCCAGACTAAAATCATGGTGTTCCAAGCCATCGTTCTCTCCAACCTCCTCTATGGTTCTGAGTTGTGGGTCCTTTTGTCGTATGAGTGACATAAAAAGGCTGGAGCATTTCCAACAGCAGAAAATCCATGCAATCCTGAAGATCAAATGGCAAGACCGTGTCTCCAATGAATCTGTGCTTCTCTGAGCCAGTCTCTCTAGCATCAAGACCACAATGGCCCAACATCGCCTCCATTGGGCAGGACACGTCAGAAGAATGCCCACAACCCGACTCCCCCTCCAAATCCTCTTCTTACAACTCGAATCAGGCACAAGAGCCAGCGGTGCACCTAAATGTCTAATTCGCAACCAACTGACAGCCATGCTTCATCACTGTAACATCGACCATGCCAACTGGGACACCCTTGCCGAAAACCGCACTGAGTGGAGGCGCACCATCCAATTTCTCTGGTTATCACAAGAGCTGGACATCAGCCATTTTCCGGCAGATTTCACTTTTAACAAGAGATTTTGTCATGGAAAGCCGCGCGGAGGCTTCGCGCGTCACGACCGATTCGCTGATGACGCGAGACAAAGGAACACCTCCGTTTCAGAGTGTTAAAGGACAAGTTGGGACATGCCTATCTCGGCTTTCAGTGCTTACCAGTCGAGTGAGTATAAGAGAAATTGTGGAGAGCTGGGCTTGTCCCAATTTTCACCGAAAGGGGAAAATAAGTATTTGACCCCCTTTCAGTGTTGCAGGTTTTCCCACCTGCAAAGAATGGCGAGGTCTGTAATTTTTATCATAGGTACGCTTCAACTGTGAGAGACAGAATAAAAAAAAAAAAAAAAATCCAGAAAATCACATTGTATGTTTAAATAATTAATTTGCATTGTATTGCATAAAATAAGTATTTGAACACCTACCAACCAGCAAGAATTCTGGCTCTCACAGACCTGTTCATTTTTCTTTAAGAAGCCCTCTTATTCTGCACTCTTTACCTGTATTAATTGCACCTGTTTGAACTTTTTACCTGTATAAAAGACACCTGTTCACACACTCAATCACACTCCAACCTGTCCACCATAGCCAAGACCAAAGAGCTGTCTGAGGACACCAGGGACAAAACTGTAAACCTGCACAAGGTTGGGATGGACTACAGGACAACAGGCAAGCAGCTTGGTAGAAGACAACAACTGTTATGATTATTTATTAGAAAGTGGAAGAAACACAAGATGACTGTCAATCTCCCTCGGTCTGGGATTCCATGCAAGATCTCACTTGGCACGGTAAGGATGATTCTGCAAAAGCTCAGGACTACACAGGAGGACCTGGTCAATGACCCTGGAGGAGTGGACCAAAATCCCTGCTACAGTGTGTGAAAACTTGATCAAGAACTACAGGAAACATCTGACCTCTGTAATGGCAGACAAATGTTTCTGTACCAGTTGTTAAGCTCTGTTTTTCTAGGGGGTCAAATACTTATTTTATGCAATAAAATGCAAATTAATTATTTAAAAATCATACAGTGTGATTTTCTGGATTTTTTTTTTTTTTTTAGATTCTGTCTCTCACAGTTGAAGTGTACCTATGATAAAAATTACAGACCTCTCCATTCTTTGTAGGTGGGAAAACCTGCAAAACTGACGGGGGTCAAATACGTATTTTCCCCACTGTATGCAAATCTGAAAATAAATGTTGAATCTTGAGGATCAGCTCAGTTCTGTCGTTTGTTGGCTGCAGCAACGTATCCCAGACCTGATTGGAATTTCTCAGTGCAATAACTGCAGTCATCACACACACACACACACACACACACACACACACACACTAGAGGATGACATTTTTCGGGAATTCCCGTGGGTCACGTGATTCCTGCAGGATTCCCGCGGGATGGGAGTAAAAATTTTATCAATCCCGTGATTGGGATGGGACGGGAATAAAAATGAACGGGAGCGGGAATGCCAAAAATAGTTGATGATTTTCGTCTATTTAAAACAACCAAAACGCCTTCACACCGGGTGCAATCAGATGCTACAAATTCGCGGGGGTCGCGTGGCGACGGACGCGCCTCCTTCGCCCGGTGTGTCGCTCTGCTTTTGCGGCAGAAATTCGCCCCGGTGCGTCATCAAATAGGAGGAGCTTCCATTTCGCTCGCCGGCTCCGGTTGTCAGTCAAGTGAACATGACGGACCTTGATCACACGGAGCGAGTTATTGTGGAAAGCTCCCACTACAGAGAGTATCATTATTTGCTGCAGGAGCTGTGTCTGGATGACGGCCGCTTTCTGTGGTCCTTCCACCTCTGCAGGACCCAGTTTGAGGACCTCCTGTCCCGTTCACGCGCGCACATGTAAACAATAAAAAAAAAAAAAGAAACTCTGCTGCCTGCTGTGGGACTGCAGCTCGCTCTTCCCCACAAAACTCTGTCATAATTGTGTTTAGAAACCAGTCACCATTTGTTTTATTATACATCTGTGTAGTTAATTAATAAAATATTCTCCACAGACGATTCGCTCGCGCGCGCGCACGTAAAAGAAAAAGAAACTGCTGCTCCCTCCAAAAACTCTGTCATAATTGTGAAATAAAGGACAAAAGAGACATAAGTCCTGCTCACAAGCTGCTGCCAGATACAGGACATGTTCACATCTTCAGTCAAACTCCAGACATCTCCACGTCACTACATATTCAGTCCCTGATTGATCATCACGGCGCGAGACATACGGGAGTGGGACTGATTTTGAGTGGGAGCGGGATGGGATTTATTTTTTTACTCCAGTGCAGGATTGGGACAGGATGGGATTTTTTTTTTTTTTTTTCTGGGAGCGGGATGGGACGGGAGTGAAAATCCACTCCCGTGTCATGCTCTAACACACACACACACACACACACACACACACACACACACACACACACACACACACACACACACACACACACACACACACACACACACACACACACACACACACACACACAGCTGTAATGGTTTCATTTTATTATGATTGCTGTAGTTCATAATTTTATGTATTTAAATTCTTCCTTGCAGACATGCAGCCTCTGTTAGTGAGTAAAGATGTTCTCCCCTGAGACTCTGGACCCACAGAACTCAGAGCCTCCAAACATTAAAGAGGAAGAGGAGGAATTCTGGGTAATTCAGGAGGGAAATCAGCTTTATGGGCTGGAGGAGCCTGATGTCACTAAGTTCCCTTTGACTGTTGTCTCTGTGAAGAGTGATGATGAAGAAAAACCACAGTCATCACAGCTTCATCAAAGCCAAAGAGATGAGAGCAGAGAATTGGAGCTTCTTTCTAACAACTCGACTGAACACAGAACACTGAAAATAGAAGCTCATGGAGATGATTGTGGAGGATCAGAACCAGCCAGAGACTCTGGGCCATGCAGTCATTTACAACAGACTGATGGTAAGAATTCTGGAGGTCATATCGTGCTTACATTTCAAGTGTGAGCAAAAAGGTGGAAACCCAGTGTTTGAAAGTTTGGAAAATAATTGAAAAATGTTTTATAGGTTTGAGAGTCATTTTTAAAATGCTGGTCTCGTGTTTTGACAGATGGAAAAAAAAATTGAATTTCTTCAAACTTTATTTTATATTTGAGTTTTCTTTAGGATCTAAAAGCTTCCCTGAAACTTACAGTCTTTCAGATTTCTCAAAACTGACAATTTAGTTTCTACTTAAATCCAAGCATAATGTGGGTTTTTGTTTTTTTTATTGCAAAACTACAGCTCATTTTAAAGGACATGTTGCACTGAAATCATAACAAAGATTTAGGCTGTTAGTGACCATCCGATGATCCACCGTGATTACTTTGTGCACTTCCGGTTTCAAAGTATACGGCATTCGCAACAAACAGCTACGGAGACTTCCGAAAACAAAGTACTCGTGAGTACTCGAGTGTTTCCAACAATGTGACGTGACTATTAGAAGCGTCCCAGCGTGCGCTTGAATGGATTGTAGCTGCTAACGTTAAGAATGGAGGCACAGATTAGTTACAAAGTTGACATACGTGTGATGTCATGTTATGATGGCTCGTTTAAGTTCATTTTGATGCAGCCACAGTAAAAGCTGCAGCTCTGAGAGGGTTGATGTGTACCTGCGGCCGTGAGTCATACAACCCCTGGCAGTAATTATGGAATCACCGGCCTCGGAGGATGTTCATTCAGTTGTTTAATTTTGTAGAAAAAAAGCAGATCACAGACATGACACAAAACTAAAGTCATTTCAAATGGCAACTTTCTGGCTTTAAGAAACACTATAAGAAATCAGGAGAAAAAAAAATTGTGGCAGTCAGTAATGGTTACTTTTTTAGACCAAGCAGAGGGGAAACAAATATGGACTCACTTAATTCTGAGGAAAAAATTATGGAATCACCCTGTAAATTTCCATCCCCAAAACTAACACCTGCATCAAATCAGATTTGCTCGTTAGTCTGCATCTAAAAAGGAGTGATCACACCTTGGAGAGTTGTTGCACCAAGTGGACTGACATGAATCATGGCTCCAACACGAGAGATGTCAGTTGAAACAAAGGAGAGGATTATCAAACTCTTAAAAGAGGGTAAATCATCACGCAATGTTGCAAAAGATGTTGGTTGTTCACAGTCAGCTGTGTCTAAACTCTGGACCAAATACAAACAACATGGGAAGGTTGTTAAAGGCAAACATACTGGTAGACCAAGGAAGACATCAAAGTGTCAAGACAGAAAACTTAAAGCAATATGTCTCAAAAATCCAAAATGCACAACAAAACAAACGAGGAATGAATGGGAGGAAACTGGAGTCAACGTCTGTGACCGAACTGTAAGAAACTGCCTAAAGGAAATGGAATTTACATACAGAAAAGCTAAACGAAGCCATCATTAACACCTAAACAGAAAAAACAAGGTTACAATGGGCTAAGGAAAAGCAATCGTGGACTGTGGATGACTGGATGAAAGTCATATTCAGTGATGAATCTCGAATCTGCATTGGGCAAGGTGATGATGCTGGAACTTTTGTTTGGTGCCGTTCCAGTGAGATAAAGATGACTGCCTGAAGAGAACATGTAAATTTCCACAGTCATTGATGATATGGGGCTGCATGTCAGGTAAAGGCACTGGGGAGATGGCTGTCATTACATCATCAATAAATGCACACGTTTACGTTGATATTTTTGGACACTTTTCTTATCCCATCAATTGTAAGGATGTTTGGGGATGATGAAATCATTTTTCAAGATGATAATGCATCTTGCCGTAGAGCAAAAACTGTGAAAACTTTCCTTGCAAAAAGACACATAGGGTCAATGTCATGGCCTGCAAATAGTCCGGATCTTAATCCAATTGAAAATCTTTGGTGGAAGTTGAAGAAAATGGTCCAATGAAGGCTCCAACCTACAAAGCTGATCTGGCAACAGCAATCAGAGAAAGTTGGAGCCAGATTGATGAAGAGTACTGTTTGTCACTCATTAAGTCCATACCTCAGAGACTGCAAGCTGTTATAAAAGCGAGAGGTAGTGTAACAAAATACTAGTGATGTGTTGGAGCGTTCTTTTGTTTTTCATGATTCCATAATTTTTTCCTCAGAATTGAGTGATTCCATATTTTTTTTCCCTCTGCTTGATCTAAAAAAGTAACCGTTACTGACTGCCACAATTTTTTTTTTCTCCTGATTTCTTATAGTGTTTCTTAAAGCCAGAAAGTTGCCATTTGAAATGACTTTAGTTTTGTGTCATGTCTGTGATCTGCATTTTTCCTACAAAATTAAACAACTGAATGAACATCCTCCGAGGCCGGTGATTCCATAATTTTTCCCAGGAGTTGTAAACGCCACCTGTCATTAACAGTCTCTGCTCGGCTTGAATTTAACACATCCGAAAGCTAAAAGAAACGGGAAAAGCAAACTGCGTCTTGTGCCCTCTGGAAACATGGTAAGAATTTTTTTGTCTCTGGAAAATAAACGTGCTATCAAACAGAATTTCAGACAAGATTATGTGACTTTTTTTTTTTATTTTTTTTAACGTAGACTTTGTTTCATTGGAAAAAAGACATTGTGGCTTTGAATGGATTTATAGGAATTTACACAAGAATGTGACTTTTTTACTATGTTATGTTATTGATATTTTACCCTGATTTTCAAAATATTCTGTAAGCTTTAGCTGTGATTTTTGAAATGCTTTAACAGTCTTTTAGGTCTTCATGAATTTCATGTAGTTTAATTGTTGTGAGTTAATACATAATTTGGTTTACAATTAAAAGAAAAATCATTCAAGGTCCAACTTCCATGTCATATTCTGTTATTTCAGCATTATCATTGACAGTTCAAATGAGGTTGAATCTAGGATTATTTAAATATGCACTTCTTTTGAGAGCTTTTCTTCCAGGAGATGCTGAAAATGTATCATTAGATACAAAACTAATTTGTTTTCTTTGGCTCTGCAGGCTCTAGACCCTGACTCCTGCAAATTTGGAACGATGACAACTGCTGCAAATAATATGAGACAGATATTGCACTTTTGCCTTCTTCACAGCCTTCTGATAGTCAGACTGTCCCTCAAAATAGCCAGAGAGACCTGCAGTTTGCCATTTTTCCACCTTCTCTCTGCCTGTCTGTAGCGTTGCCTGAGGGCATGGGCCGTGGCATTTAACCAGGGGTCGGATCTTAATTTACTGTGTTTTCAGCATATAGGGGCAACAGAGTCCAGAATTGCTTCGCATGTGGAGTGGAAAGAAGAGAGGATGTTGTCTGGGAGTAAAGGAGATACCAGTCCGTTCATGGCATAAAACTGAACGTCCATGAAGGCAGCAACAAAATTCCTTGCCATTGAGGAGGTGATCAAATAGCAGCGAGAGGCAGGAACGAGTGGCTTACCAGCAGATGGAGAGCAATAAATTAAAAAAATAACAGGAAAGTAATCTGAAATAGCAGTGTCTATGTTGTGAAGGGAAACTGAGAGCCTATGAGCCCATAATTGTAGATGTTATGTGAATTCATAAAGTGTTTTTGTAGGTTATGTCCCAGCGAGGCACCAATACATCTTTAGTCATGTTGGTGAACTGCTTTGGTGCTAGAAATTGGTTTACCGATTGTTTTCAAATGTTAAGTTCACTGTATTGTTGGTTGTGAGCTTCTGCCTGTTGGTACAGCGGCTTTGCAAACATTGCATGTTGCTGTCTTGCTTTGCAGTGTTTCTAGTGTAAAATACAGCAGACGTGATGAAAAGTTGGTCAGCCACAGGACTGCTTAATGCTCAGCTGTTTGTATGACTGCAGCTTTCGCTTTTTGCTATTGAGCTAATCAGTGCACAGTCGTGGGCTAGCGCCTCCCTTTTTAACTGCCTATTATTTGGGGATCTTGTCCGAAGTGCCACAAAATAGCATGGTACAGGTTAGCACGCCAACAGGTAACGGTATAATTTTGGCCGACAGTAGAGATTTGGACTCCACTGACTAATTGCGATAATGGCCGCAGAGTTTTTTGATCGAGGAAAACTCCTCTGTGAAGCGGCTGTATGTGTGTGTGAACTGTTTTGCTGCGGTGGAGATGAGGTGGCTGACTCTCAAAGCTGTTCATGTAAGTTTGTGAGACGCTGTTCTGTCACAGATATTTGCGACAAAATGGCGTTTATTTATTTCAGCTGACGCACTGGGGGAAGGCGGAGGCTCTGTTGCAACCTGAATCAAACATTTGAGAAAGCGCCACGTTTAATAACGCAATGTATTTTTTAACCGGAGCAGAAAGACAAAATCAGTCAGGTAATGTCAGTTTACCCAGACTGACATCAAATATGAGTAAATTAAGTATTTTTTATAAAATGTTTTGGTGGCTTCGTGCTGAGGTTTGTAAATGAGGAAGTGACCGTCCTGAAAGTGCTTCATGTATTCAGAACAGGCATGCCATCTAGTGTTCAAGAGATGAAACTTCAGCCGCTGACCATAAATTTAATTCTTTCACCAAAATATCGAATGTAGGCTTGTATCTTAAATGTACCTTCCAGCAAATTATACCAGTAATTTGAAGATCTGCACAATAAATGTTTTCAAAATTACATTATATATGTTTTTTTTTTTTTATTTATTTTGTTGATGATGTTATCAATTTTATTTATTTATTTTGATCAATTTACCTTCGCTAAGGGACCCATTCAGTAACACATTATAATTTTGACACTTAGGTTTATATATTATTTTGGTACCCGTTCCTAAATCTGGATGTGGAAATGCACAAAATAATGTGCCGACCGGGACTGCTTGGTGTAAACGGAGCTTAACAGTTGCTGTTTTAGTCCACAAAAAAACTTTTAGCTGCCAGAAACTTAATAGTCTTCCTGTTTCAGTGATAGTGGAAGAAGAAACTCACACAGCACTCAATTCTGATTGCTCGTGCAGCTTGTGTCCAGTCGAGGTAAAACATAAAAATAAAAAATTGTATCACCGTGATCCAATAATTTAGAACAAACAACTCACACAAACAGTATTTCACTACAGCAAAATTACAGACAGGATGCTGACATGATTGCCGGCAGCTTAGCCCTACGTCTCTCTCGTGAGACTGAGAACAGGTCCATTAGTAGTAGTAACAAAAATATGTGATTGAGGGGAAATGTAGTTCAATACAACAAAACCATTGTGATCATATGACATTTCATTGATTCTTTACAGACATGCAGCAGTTGTTGCTGAGTAATGAAGAAATTCTTCCTGAACAGCAGGAGTGGAACCTGAGTGTTGAACAGAAGGACATTAAAGAGGAACCAGAGCAACACTGGAGAAGCCAGCAGGGACAGCAGCTTCACCAGTCAGAGGAGTTTGATATCACTCAGTTCTCTTTCAAGAGTGAAAATAATGAGAAACCACAGTTGTCACAGGTTCATGAAAACCTTATTCATCAGAGCACAGAGGCTGAGCCTGTAGCCAGCAGCTCATCTGTACACAGAACACTGACGGCACAAACTGATGGAGAGGACTGTGGAGAACCACAACCAGCCAGCAAAGCAGGTTCATATAGTTGTTTCCAACCAGATACTAATGGTAAGAGTTCAGACAACTCTGAGACTCATGATCAGAAACTGACCAGAGACTTTAGTTCAAATTTTCATTGTCAGAAAAACAGGAATTTCTCTGTTCATCTTAGCAATTGCAGCATTATCAAGAATTGGCATCATTGCTGTGAATGTAGAAATGCATGTGGCCACATGAACTATTCAGATCAACACAAGGGAAAGCAAGCAAGGGAGAAACCATTAAGTTGCCCTATTCATGGTAAATGGTGGAGACAAAAGAGCACTCCAAACAGACAACTGATAATTCTGAGAGGAGAGAAACCATTTGGCTGTTCTGAATGTGGGCAAAGATTTAGACAAAAACACCATCTGATCAGACACACGACAATTCATTCAAAAGTGAAACCATTTGGATGTTCTGAATGTGGTCAAACATTTAGACACAGGGACCATCTGGACATACACATGACAATTCACACAGGACAGAACTAAACAGAAGAACACTCAGCTGGATAATCCACCAGATCAGCATAGTTCTGATCCTGGACTCCAGCAACAACAGCATCAATGGGCCAAAAGAAACAAGCGAAACTACACCACAGTTAATTGGACCATTGAAGAGAAAAAAAAGATCTTTCACTGCTTCACTTACTCAAGGCATGAGAAGTGGGGCAGAAAGAAAAAAGCAGTATTTGAGGAACGCATAAAAGAAGCGGATTTACCTACACAAAAGAAAGAAGCCACAACTACCGCAAAACTGGAATCGATTGCCTCACAGATCGCAAAATATCTGACGACTGAGGAAACAAAAAAAATAAAGGAAGAAGCCCAAAAGGAAGCGATAAAAGACTATCAGTTGCTGGATAAAGGGAAGCAACTACAGTTTAAAAGGAGTCAGTGGAAGAGGGAGGAAGAATGGATACTGTTGTGGGCAAAAGAATATGCCAAAATAAAATACCCCAAAAATCAGACAAAGACATCCAAAGAATGGCAAAAAATATTCCACCACCACTGCCCAAGTAAGAAAGACATCACTTGTAAGAATCTCACAACCCAAAAATCAAACTTTATCAAACAAAAACATTTCTCAGATAATGAAATAAAAACAATGCAACAGGAGGTTGAGAAAATGATAAGAGAAGGCATCTGCCCTCTGACGCAACCCATTACACCACCAAAAAATGATTGCCCTCAAAAAAAGTTTATCCCCGAAAAAACAAACCATCCACTGCCTCCCGAAAAACCGAACCATTTATTGCCTCCCGAAAAAATGAACAAGTCATTGCCCCCCCAAAAAACGAGCAACTCACTACCCCCCGAAAAAACGAACCATTCACCGCCTCCCGAAAAACCAAACCATTTACTGCCTCCCAAAAAACCGAACAACTCAATGCCTCCCGAAAAACCGAACAACTCAATGCCTCCCGAAAAACCGAACAACTCAATGCCTCCCGAAAAAACGAACAACTCAATGAATCCCGAAAAAACGAACAACTCAATGCCTCCCGAAAAAACGAACAACTCAATGCCTCCCGAAAAAACGAACAACTCAATGCATCCCGAAAAACCGAACAACTCACTGCCTCCCGAAAAACTGAACCACTCACTGCCTCACGAAAAACTGAACCACTCACTGCCTCACGAAAAAACGAACAACTCACTGCCTCCCGAAAAACCGAACCACTCACTGCCTCCCGAAAAACCGAACCACTCACTGCCTCACGAAAAACCAAACCATTTACTGCCTCCCGAAAAAATGAACAACTCACTGCCCCCTGAAAAAATGAGCAACTCATTGCCCACCGAAAAAGCGAACAACTCACCAGCTCATCTACAAAATAATTCACAGGTGCACACAGACCCAGAACAGCAGGAACTAGAAGAGGAATTGGCAAATAAGATTGAAGAAACAAGAAAAATGGACATGAAAGAGCGCCCAAAGCTGACTAAACTAAAAGAGAATAAAAAATTCAAAAATATCCTTCAAAAAGTTAACATAGGACTGACCAAACTGGTCCCAAGAGGAGCCACATTGACAGAGTTAAACTCTGTAAATTATGGAGCGGCATGGTACATACAAAGTAAATTAGCCCCACAAGATTTGGAGAGAAACAGTACCACAAATAAGAAAAAGAATATCATGCCACGATGGAAAAAGAAATTACAACAAAAAATCAGCTGCCTAAGAGCAGAGATCTCCCAAATGGCCACATTTTTGGGAAACAAGAACCACAAAAAGAATCTTCTAAAAAAAATAAATCGCATTAAAAGAAAATACAATGTTGAAGACAAACTTCTAGGTGGAAGGCTGGCTGAACATCAAGCCTTAGTAAAAGCTTTTGCAGCACAAATTAGGAATAAAGACAAGAAAATACAAGCAAAACAGATAAACAAACTATTTGCAACAAACCCCAGACTAGTGTACAGAAAGCTGGCAAATGACACAATAGAAGTACAACAACCACCTGAGAGAAAGGAAATTGAAAAATTTTGGAGACCACTCTTTGAAGACCCAAAACAACACCAAGAGGCTGAGTGGATTGAAAAAATACAACAGAAAAACAAAGACAAACAACAAATGCCAGCAATTGTAATCAATGAAGAAGAGATCAGAAAGAAAATGAGTGAATACAGTAACTTCAAGGCACCTGGCATCGACAAAATCCCAAATTTTTGGCTGAAAAGACTGACAGCATTACACCAACATTATGCTGTGGCTTTCACAAAAATATTGAACGGAGAAGAGGACACACCAGACTGGCTAACGACAGGGAACACAAGCCTAATTCCAAAGACCAAGGAAACACAGCTTCCCAACAAGTACAGACCCATCTGCTGCCTAACAACAACATACAAATGGCTGACAGGAATCATAGCTGATGCCATTTATGAACATCTTGACAATGGTGGCTACCTGGAAAATGAACAGAAAGGATGTTCCAAAAGAAGATTAGGAGCTAAAGACCAGTTACTGACAGACAAAGCTATCCTGGAGGACTGCAAAACAAGGCAGATGAACCTCAGCATGGCTTGGATTGATTACAAAAAGGCATTTGACAGTGTACCACACTCCTGGATCTTGAGGTGCTTAGAACTATACAACATCAATGAGAAAATAAGAACCTTCCTGAAAGCACAAATGAACAATTGGAACACCACCATCACCCTCAATCACACAGAGGGACAAATAACAATCCCAGACGTACGAGTTCAGAGAGGGATACTTCAAGGAGACAGCCTTTCACCTCTCTTATTCTGCTTAATCATGGACCCGCTCAGCAAGATCCTGAAGGAGCAAGACATTGGATATGACTTAAGTAAAGACAAAGGAAAGGAAAACCAAAAACTTTTGAACCATCTGTTGTTCATGGATGATTTGAAAATCTATGCCAACACAAAAAACGGACTCACTCAACTCGTGGAAACTGCCCATAAGTTCTCAAAAGACATTGGCATGGAATTTGGACTGGATAAATGCTCAAAATGCACAATGACAAAAGGAAAAAAGACAAAAACCGAAAACATACAATTGGATGAAGGGAGCTACATTGCAGACCTGGCTGCAGACTCCACATACAAATACTTGGGAATTGAACAAAGTAATTCAATTGAACACAAGAAAATGAGAACAAAAACAACAAAAGAATACCTAAACCGCTTAAAAAAGATCTGCAAAACACAACTGACACCAAAAAATAAAATCACAGCCATAAACCAGTTTGCAATACCAGTGGTGACCTATGGATTTGGCATAGTGAACTGGCCACAATACGAACTTAACAAATTGGACACAAAAACCAGAAAAATGCTCACCCTCCACAAAATCACATACAGAAATCAGTGCATGGACAGAATATACCTACCTCGCAGAGAAGGCGGTATGGGTCTTACTGAAATCAACCAGGCCTACAGAGCATCGATAATAAGTATTGGCCAGTACTTAAAGAGCTCTGAAGAAGAAATCCTAAAAACGGTCACACAACACCACGAGGCCATAAGTGAACGGACCTCAATCACTAAACTGGCAAAAAACTTTGGCGGAGAACTTCTACAAGAGAGAAAAAGCAACAGTCTCACGCCTGCAACAAAACTTGCAAGACAGACCAGAGAACAATACTGCAAAAAAGAAGGAAAACATCGAGTGGAAAGATGGAAACAACACAAAAGAGCCGGACGTTTCCAAGAAGAACTCGAAAAGGAATACATCGACAAAGTTGGATCAATGCAGTGGCTAAAAAATGGAAAACTTGGTTTTGATGGAGAAAGAATTCTGATTGGAGCACAAGATCAGGGACTTCTAACTAATGGCTTCAAAAAAATGGCAGGGATCTCACAAAATGATAAATGCCGATTCTGTCATACAGCTGTTGAGAGTGTAAACCATCTAACATCAGCATGCCAGATCCTCATGGCAGATGGGCATTATACATCCAGACATAACAAGATCTGTCAATATCTCCACTGGAAGATCTGCAAGGAACTGGAGTTGGAAGTCAAAGAACATGTCTGGGAGCACGAGCCAACACCAGTCTCATCCAATGGAAAAATAATGATCTTCTACGACAAAGAGATCCCAGCAGGAAGACACATAGAAGGAGGTGCAATCAAACCTGATATTGTCATCTGGAACAAGCAAGAGAAAACAGCCAAAATCATTGATGTGACAGTCCCCAATGACTACGGCCTGAATCGAGCTGAAAGGGGAAAGATCTCAAAATACCAAGACCTAAAAAATGACCTAAGAACAACATGGTCATTGAAAGACATCGATATCATTCCAGTTGTGGTAGGAGCAACAGGCCTGATGAAGAAGAACCTGAAGAAATACCTTGAGGCAATCCCCGGTCACCCAAGTGCACATGAGGTGCAGTTGTCTGCGATTAAGGGAACGATCACCATCTTGAAGAGAGCCCTTGGATACAATGCCAGATCTGGTTAAGATAACTATAGAACCTAGGATGCAACTTTAGACCCCAGGTTTGGGGCCCATTGCATTCTACTAAAAAAACATCAAAGATAAATGAAAAAACAAAAGACAGAAACCATTTAGTTGTTCTGAGTGTGGCAAAAGATTTAGGAAAGAGGGCAATCTGAATACACACATGATAATTCATACGGGGCAGAAACCATTTGTTTGTTATGAATGTGATAAAAGATTTGGACAAAAGGTCAATCTGAACATACACAAGAGAATTCATACAGGGCAGTATGAGGACTCCTCACTGTATGAGGACGTTCAGTGAAAACAAACCCTAGCTAAAAACTCCACAAAGCAAATATGGAAAAGTCAAAAAATGGCAAATTGTACTGGCTGGATGTCTCCCAGGATAAAAAGGTCCCCAAATCATGCCTAGGCACCAGGGTGTGTGAGGAAAGTAATGGTGCAACTTCTCTTAGTGCTGCAGGGAATGATCTCCCCTGCGAGAGCACTCAACTGGATAACCCATCAGATCAGCATAGCTCTGATCCTGGACTCCAGCAGCAACAGCCTCAAAGGCCAAAAAGAAATCTACGAAAATACACCACTGTTACTTGGACCATTGAAGAGAAGAAAACAATCTTCTACTGCTTCGCTTACTCAAGACATGAGAAGTGGGGCAGGAGAAAAAAGGCAGTATTTGAGGAGAAGATAAAAAGATCCCAGCAGGAAGACATATCGAAGGAGGTGCAGTAAAACCTGATATTGTCATTTGGAACAAGCAAGAGAAGACAGCAAAAATTATTGATGTGACAGTCCCCAATGACTATGGCCTGAATAGAGCTGAAAGGGAGAAAATCACGAAATACCAAGACCTTAAAAATGATCTACGAATAACGTGGTCATTGAAAGAAATTGATATCATACCAGTCGTGGTGGGAGCAACAGGGCTTATGAAGAAGAACCTGAAGAAATATCTTGAGGCAATCCCTGGTCACCCAAGTGCCCATGAGGTGCAGATATCCGCAGTTAAAGGAACAGTTACCATCTTGAAGAGAGCCCTCGGATACAATGCCAATAATGATTAATGATTAGGATGTAACTGTAGACCCCAGGGTTGGGGCCCATTACACTCTGTAAAAAAGAAATTGAAGAGAAAAAAAAAAAAAAAGGCAGAAGCCGTTTGTGTGTTCTCAGTGTGGTAAAACATTTCGGAAAAAGGATAATCTGAACATTCACATGAAAATTCATACAGGCCAGAAACCGTTTGTGTGTTCTGAGTGTGGTAAAAGATTTACAGAAAAGGGCAATCTGAAGACACACATGACAATTCATACTGGGCAGAAACCATTTGTGTGTTCTGAGTGTGGTAAAAGATTTAGACAAAAGGGCAATCTGAATATACACAAGCAATTTCATGCAGGACAGAAACCATTTGGTTGTTCTGAGTGTGTTAAAAGATTTGGAAACAAAGGCCATTTGAACAGACACATGCTTGTTCATACAGGTGATAAAAAAAGGAACCTTCTTCGAAAAATCTATCGCATTAAAAGAAAATACAATATTGAAGATAAACAACTGGCTGCGAGGCTGGCTGAGCACCAAGCCATAGTGAAAGCATTAGCCGCTCAAATTAGAAACAAAGATAAGAAAATAAAGGCCAAACAGATAAACAAGCAGTTTGCAAACAACCCTAGACTAGTCTATAGAAATATGGTAAATGATACAGTAGAAGTACAACAGCCACCTGAGAGAGAAGAAGTTGAGAGGTTCTGGAGACCATTGTTTGAAGACTCTAAACAGCACCAAGAGGCTGAGTGGATTGAAATAATAAAACGGAAAAACAAAGATAAACAGCAAATGCCAGCAATGATCATAACTGAAGAATTGATAAGAAATAAAATTCATGAATATAGTAACTTTAAGGCACCTGGCATTGATAAAGTTCCAAATTTTTGGTTAAAAAGGCTGACAGCACTGCACCACCATTATGCCGCGGCTTTCACAAAAATATTGAACGGAAAAGAGGACACACCAGACTGGCTATCGACTGGGAACACAACCCTACTCCCAAAGACCAAGGAAACGCAGCTCCCCAACAAGTATAGACCCATCTGTTGCTTAACAACAACGTATAAATGGCTGACAGGAATTATAGCCGATGCCGTTTATGAACATTTGGACACTGGTGGCTACCTGGAGAATGAGCAGAAAGGTTGTCTCAGAAAAAGATTAGGCGCTAAAGACCAGTTATTGATAGACAATGCTATCCTGGAGGACTGCAAAAGAAGGAGGAGAAACCTCAGCATGGCTTGGATTGACTATAAAAAGGCATTTGATAAAATCCCACATTCATGGATTATGAGATGCCTAGAACTTTATAACATCAATAAGGAAGTAAGATCTCTCTTGAAAACACAAATGAATAAGTGGAACACCACCATCACTCTAAACCATGCAGAGGGGCAGATAATAATCCCAGACATAAAAGTGACGCGAGGGATATTCCAGGGAGATAGTCTCTCTCCACTCCTTTTTTGTCTTAGTATTGATCCATTAAGCAAGATCCTCAAGGAATTGGACATTGGGTATGACTTAGATGGAGGTAGAGGAAGAAAACATAAACAGGTGGTGAGTCACCTTCTGTTTATGGACGACTTGAAAATATTTGCAGATTCAGAGAGGGGACTCAGGAGATTAGTGGAGGCAGTCCATACTTTTTCTAAGGAAATCGGTATGGAATTTGGGCTGGATAAGTGCTCTAAATGTACAATCAGAGGTGGTAAAAAGCAGGATGAGGGGAACGTTACTGAAGATTTGGCTGAGGATTCCACGTACAAATATCTGGGAATTGAAGAAAATACTACAATAGAGCATAAAAAAATGAGAGAGAAAGTAACACAAGAATACTTAAACCGCTTAAAGAAGATCTGTAAATCAGAATTGATACCAAAGAACAAGATCACGGCCATAAACCAGTTTGCATTGCCTGTGTTGAGCTATGGCTTTGGCATAGTAGACTGGCCACAGGGTGAGCTTAACAAATTAGATACTAAAACTAGGAAGATGCTCACCCTACATAAAATTACATACAGAAATCAATGTATGGATAGAATATATCTCCCTCGTCGAGAAGGCGGCTTAGGTCTAGTGGAGATCAACCAGGCTTATAGAGCATCTATAATAAGTATTGGGCAGTACTTAAAGAGCTCTCAAGAAGAAGTTATGAAAAAGGTTATGCAACATCATATTAAGACTATGCCACAACAGACCTCTATTATAAAATTGGCAGAAAACTTTGGCGGAGATCTTTTGCGAGAGAGAGAAAGTAATGAGCTGACACCTGCAACGACACTAGCAAGACAGGCCAGGGAAAAATACAGCAAAAGAGAACAAAAACATCGAATGAATAGATGGAAACAGCACAAAAGGGCTGGCCGATTCCAAGAAGAACTTGAAAAAGAATACATAGACAAAGAAGGATCTGTGCGCTGGCTTACAAACGGAGAACTTGGTTTTGATGGGGAAAGAATTATAGTTGGAGCGCAAGACCAAGGACTATTAACAAATGGCTTCAAAAAAATGGCAGGAATATCACAGAATGATCAATGCCGTTTCTGTCATGCAGCTGTTGAGAGTGTAAACCACTTAGTATCAGCATGTCAGATCCTCATGGCAGACGGACATTACACAAGCCGGCATAACAAGATCTGTAAGTATTTACATTGGAAAGTATGCAAGGAACTGGAGGTGGAAGTAGAGGGACACGTTTGGGAGTATGAGCCAGCACCAGTCTCATCCAACGGAAAAGTGATTGTCTTTTATGACAAAGAGATCCCAGCAGGAAGACATATCGAAAGAGGTGCAGTAAAACCTGATATTGTCATTTGGAACAAGCAAGAGAAGACAGCAAAAATTATTGATGTGACAGTCCCCAATGACTATGGCCTGAATAGAGCTGAAAGGGAGAAAATTACGAAATACCAAGACCTTAAAAATGATCTACGAATAACGTGGTCATTGAAAGAAATTGATATCATACCAGTCGTGGTGGGAGCAACAGGGCTTATGAAGAAGAACCTGAAGAAATATCTTGAGGCAATCCCTGGTCACCCAAGTGCCCATGAGGTGCAGATATCCGCAGTTAAAGGAACAGTTACCATCTTGAAGAGAGCCCTCGGATACAATGCCAATAATGATTAATGATTAGGATGTAACTGTAGACCCCAGGGTTGGGGCCCATTACACTCTGTAAAAAAAGAAATTGAAGAGTGATAAACCATTTGGCTGTTCTGAGTGTGACAAAAGATTTGGACAGAAAGGTGATCTGAATAGACACATGAGAATTCATGTAGGGCAGAAGTCATTTGCCTGATCTGAGTGTAGTTAAGTTAAAGTAATGCCTCATTGAACTGTTACATTTCAAGCTATACTACCTATCCTATTCTATCCTAGCCTTATTGTTAGTGAAGTTGTAATCAAAGACATGCTTATTTATGAATGAGAATGAAGTGGTGGTCGGCGGGGCACTAGGTGCAGAATGGCAGCCATGCTTCCGTCAGTCTGCCTCACGGATGCTCTGTGGCTACACGAGTCGTTTACCACCACCGCCAGTGTGTGAATGTGCAAGTGAATGAATAATAATGCTACTTAAGCACTTTGTGTATCAAAGTCAAAGTCGGCTTTATTGTCAATTCTTCACTTGTACTAGACATACAAGGAATTGAAATTTTGTTTCTCACCCTCCCTGGGTGTGACCTTTCCGGAAGTCAACAACAATCTCCTTGGTCTTGCTAACATTCAGCAGGAGGTTGTTGTTTCTGCACCATGTGGTCAGAAGGTTGACCTCTTCCCTGTAGTGAGTTTCATTGCCCTTGGTGATGAGCCCCACCAGAGTTGTCATCCGCAGTCATGTGTCGGTAATGTGAAGAGCAGTGGACTGAGCACGCAGCCTTGGGGAGCCCCTGTGTTCAATACAATGCTGCTCGAGGTGTTGTTTCCAACATGGACTGCTTGTGGCCTCTGGGTGAGGAAGTCCAACAGCCAGTTGCTGAGCCCCAGTTTGTCCAGTTTGCAGATGAGCTGTTGAGGTATTATGGTGTTGAACACTGAACTGCATTGTCACATATGAGTCCTTCTTGTTCAGATGGGTGAGGGCTGGGTCCAGGGCTGAGCAGATTGCATCCTCTGTAGAATGCTTGGCTCTGTGTGCGAACTGGGGGGGAGGGTGGATTTGATGTGTGACATGACTAGCCGTTCGAAGCACTTCATGATGATGGGTGTCAGTGCCACTGGACGGTAGTCATTGAAGCAGGATGGAGTTGATTGCTTCAGGGAGGTGTCCTTAAGCTCCTCTGCGCAGTCCTTCAGCACACGACCAGTGATGTTCTCCGGACCTGTTGCTTTGCGGGTGTTGATTGCCACCAGTGTCTTCTTCACGCTGGTGACAGAGAGGCACAGAGTCTGGTCGTGGGGAGCGGGTGGGGTCTTCTGTGGCTGTGTGGTGTTCAGTGCTTCAAAGCGTGCAAAGAAGCAGTTCAGGTTGTTCAGCAGAGAGGTGTTGCTCTCACAGCTCTGTGGTGCTGGCTTGTAGTCAGTGTATCTTAGCAATAATAAGGTTCTCTATAAATCCAAGTCGTTATCATTATTTTTATTACAGTCTGTGACTTTATGCCCATTCATTGAAGCTGCGATCAGTTTACCTATGGCTTTACCTATAGCAGGGGTGGCCAAGTTCGGTCCTCGAGAGCCACATTCCTGACACCCTTAGTTGTCTCCCTGCTCCAACACACCTGAATCCAATGAAAGGCTCATTAAAAGTCTGCTAACGAGTCTTTCATTGGATTCAGGTGTGTTGGAGCAGGGAGACAACTAAGTGTGTCAGGAATATGGCTCTTGAGGACCGAACTTGGCCACCCCTGACCTATGGCTTTACTTTCATCTTCATTTACTTTCATTTACTAACATTCACTTTTTTGTCTGTTGTAACTCCTGATGTGGCATCTTTGTTTTTCTCATTGGTAGTGTATCTGATCCCTGCCAATTCCTGCATGGCATTATTTATCTTGGCACATGTTGGTGTGCCGAGATAAAGAGCCCCCAAAACTCACTGGGTCTCTGTGTTAAAGCACAAACTACATGCAGCTCCTCACTGAAGTGTTTGTCCACTTGTGGATTCTGATCACATAACTTTGGCATCTTCTGCAGGTGTATGTACATATTATTCAGACACAGGTTCTGTCCAGAGGCTGCAAAATATGGTAGCATGCAAACACTGTACATGGAGAGTGCAATTTCCCATCTGTTCAGCCTTAAGGAATCATCTTAGTATGTCAATCAAGTCAAAATAATGAAGCCTCAGCCTTGCAGTATCCTGTGGATGAAGAGCAATCTGCTCCTGTTAAATCCTTTCTCCCACTCCTACTAGTGTATTAATGCTTTGGGCATCAGTGTCCATTTCCTTCTTTGCCAATTCTGTTTTGATTAAGGATTAGTATTTTAGTGAAAAATGTTTAATGATGTTTAAAAAATACTGCAGCATAGACTGGAAATGTGCCCCATCAACGTTAACCTATTTCAGGAATCTATCATAACTGCTGAGTCATCATTTTTGTAGTAATCAATAATAGGAAGATTAAATTGGCACATTTGCATTAAGAACCATCACTGCCATTGTTTTAAAACATTTTGAAATTGATATTCACACTTAAAATACTATTTTATTTGATCAATCAAATGAGGGGGAAATGAGTTTCCAACATTTTCACTATGGGAAAAAAAAAATCACTTCCACCAAATATATTTTCCTCCATTTTTAGTGTGTTAATTTGACCTACATAATGAATAATAAGCAGAAGAAAAGCATAATTGAAATCTTTTCAACCATTAATTTGCTGAACTAATACTTTCAGTAGTTACCCTTTTAAGGTTTTTTCTTTTTTTGTAGTATAATGCCAATGTGTTGCATATCAAAATGTTTAGTACGGCTTTCAGAATGTGTGTCACATAATTGCCTAGACCGCTGTACAGAGAAATAATTTGGCTCCAAATATGAAATGTGTTTTTCAAAAATTCTTCAAATCTTGACACCTTTACTCAGGTGAATGAACTACATGGGTTGGGGGTACATTGTTGTCTATCACTCTGCTTTTACTAAATATTAGAGGTATCGTGCCCGTGTTGTATATCAAAATGTTCAGAAGAATCTCACCTTTCCGAATGTGTCACATATTTGGCAGGAACACTGTACAGAAAAATAAATTTGTCTCTAAACCTGAAAAAGTGAAAAGCATTTTTTTTTTAGAAAATTCTTCAGATTAGCGCTGCATGATATTGGGGAAAAAATTGACATTGACTTTTTTTTTTTTTTTGCCATAGCGATATATACTGTTACATGAATATCTTGTAGGATCATTTTTTCTGTATCCAAAAACACTGTAGTACATATTCCAGGCCTGTAAGTGGCACTGTAACGCTTCCACAAAAAACTGAGCATGAACATAACTGGTGTAAGGAGCTAATTAATGTAGCAACAGAAGGCTATAATATTTCAAATTGTCAAACCGAGTAAATAAAGTCTTTTAATCTGGCCTGTTTCATCAATCCGGCCGAATTTGTTCTCACAGTCTGCGGAAAATTTATCAACAGAAGATGCTGTTTGAAAATGCTTTAATTCCTTATCGTGGAAATTGCTCATGAATAAATAGTGTTTTTAAAGAGGCCTAATACAGTGCGTCGGTGCATTGCTCAGCCTGAGGTGAAGGAAACTGCCAACAAGAAGAAAAATAACTTATTTTGAAAGGTAAAAGTCCTTTCTGCAATTATTTTATCAGCATCACAGTGTTCCATTTATTCATGATCAGCGTTCACCACAGCTGTCTATCATCTCTTCAGCTTTTTGTTTGCAATGAAAATAAATCCAAATAATGATTCAAGACGAAAATAATATGTTAAATCTTTGTTGGTTAGTCATGAAAAATGAAAGTGGATTTTTACCTTTATCACTTGGCAATGTAAACATGCATGCTTAATTTAATTATGCCACATTGCAAGTCTAATGTAACAATTGCACATGTGCACATCGCATTGACGATGCTCAGTTGATGTCTTGTGCAGCCCTATGATAGAAATATAATAGGTTTACCCAAGTCTTTGGGTCACAAAAATCAAGTTTAATTCATTCCTGCGTCTATCCAGTCATTCCATTTCCTATAATTAGCTTTTTTTGAGCACCGGTGTTCACTAATCGCATCCATCACTGGTGTTCACTTTTATAACAGAAATAACTAATGCAGAGGAATTTATGATCATTTTGAAGCAGTCACACTAATGTACAGTCACTTTATTCAAACAAAACAAACCGACACTGATAGAATCAAACTGTTTCTGTGTGCTGCAGAACAGCTGATTGGTGCTGTCCACGTCTGCACCAAACATTTACATAAGGCTTATTTGAATTGTTCTGTAAATGTTAAAAAAAGAAAAAAAAATTCTAAAGTACAACAGTAAATACCATAAATTATAAAGACTGGCCAGCAGTGATCACTTAGGGGTTAGAACTAGTTATTTACAAGAAAGTTGTGTTGCTATTCTACTGGGTCTAGTGACTTTTGGATACAAAGGCCAAGCTGTACATTAAATTTATGAATTCCTCAGTTGCTTTGTGTTTCTTTGCCTTCAGTGGGTCTGTGTTGAAGTCACTATGAAAAAAATATTATTTTGACTCTTATTTGTAAATGTTTACTCAGTCCACCACTCCTGAAATATGTCCATGTTAACAACCAGGTGATTGATGTACACAACTCACAATGACTCCCCCCCATACACATCTACTGTATACACTCCAGCACAACATCTACTGCTGTTGTCATTATTCCCACATATACCAATTAAAGTTTTTGTCAACATAAAATGCCACACCTCCACCAATTTTGTTGACTCTGCTCATTTGGTACATTATGCATCCAGACAGTTCAAACTCCACCTCTTTATCAGGGCTAATCCAGGATTACGATATTGCAATTACATTAAATGGTGTTTTGAAATTGTTCAAATGATCTTTGATGTGGTGGGAATTGGTATGAAGGCTTCTGCAAGGACACGTTGCATGTTTTTTTGTGTGTGTGTTAAACAGCACAATATCAAAGTGTTCATGATTGTAAGTCTCTCATCTGCAAATTTCTGGATGTGACAGCTCAGAGTGGTAGCAGACGTCTGAGGTGGACAGGGAAAGACAAGGAGCCAGCACCATGCCTTGGGGTGCTCTGTTGCTGCTAATCATAGTGTCAGATGTGGTGTCATTCAGCCTAACATACTGCGGCCTGTTGTTGAGGGAGCTGGAGATTCAAGTGACCAGGCAAGGGTCCACTGACATGCTGCTGTGATGCCTACATCATTTCAGAGTGTCAGTGGCGATATACCGATTATACAACCCCTGGCAATAATTATGGAATCACCGGCCTCAGAGGATGTTCATTCAGTTGTTTAATTTTGTAGAAAAAAAGCAGATCACAGACATGACACAAAACTAAAGTCATTTCAAATATCAACTTTCTGGCTTTAAGAAACACTATAAGAAATCAGGAAAAAAAATTGTGGCAGTCAGTAACGGTTACTTTTTTAAACCAAGCAGAGGGAAAAAATATGGAGAGGATTATCAAACTCTTAAAAGAGGGTAAATCATCAAGCAATGTTGCAAAAGATGTTGGTTGTTCACAGTCAGCTGTGTCTAAACTCTGGACCAAATACAAACAACATGGGAAGGTTGTTAAAGGCAAACATACTGGTAGACCAAGGAAGACATCAAAGCGTCAAGACAGAAAACTTAAAGCAATATGTCTCAAAAATCGAAAATGCACAACAAAACAAATGAGGAACGAATGGGAGGAAATTGGAGTCAACGTCTGTGAGTGAACTGTAAGAAACCGCCTAAAGGAAATGGGATTTACATACAGAAAAGCTAAACGAAAGCCATCATTAACACCTAAACAGAAAAAAACAAGGTTACAATGGGCTAAGGAAAAGCAATCGTGGACTGTGGATGACTGGATGAAAGTCATATTCAGTGATGAATCTTGAATCTGCATTGGGCAAGGTGATGACACTGGAACTTTTGTTTGGTGCCGTTCCAATGAGATTTATAAAGATGACTGCCTGAAGAGAACATGTAAATTTCCACAGTCATTGATGATATGGGGCTGCATGTCAGGTAAAGGCACTGGGGAGATGGCTGTCATTACATCATCAATAAATGCACAAGTTTACGTTGATATTTTGGACACTTATCCATCAATTGAAAGGATGGCGGGGATGATGAAATCATTTTTCAAGATGATACATGTGAAAACATTCCTTGCAAAAAGACACATAGGGTCAATGTCATGGCCTGCAAATAGTCTGGATCTTAATCCATTTGAAAATCTTTGGTGGAAGTTGAAGAAAATGGTCCATGACAAGGCTCCAACCTGCAAAGCTGATCTGGCAACAGCAATCAGAGAAAGTTGGAGCCAGATTGATGAAGAGTACTGTTTGTCACTCATTAAGTCCATGCCTCAGAGACTGCAAGCTGTTATAAAAGCCAGAGGTGGTGCAACAAAATACTAGTGATGTGTTGGAGCATTCTTTTGTTTTTCATGATTCCATAATTTATTCCTCAGAACTGAGTGATTCCATTTTTTTTCCCTCTGCTTGGTCTAAAAAAGTAACCGTTACTGACTGCCACAATTTTTTTTTTCTCCTGATTTCTTATAGTGTTTCTTAAAGCCAGAAAGTTGCCATTTGAAATGACTTTAGTTTTGTGTCATGTCTGATCTGCTTTTTTTCTACAAAATTAAACAACTGAATGAACATCCTCTGAGGCCGGTGATTCCATAATTTTTGCCAGGGGTTGTAGCCTTGTTTCTGCTTAAAGCGGCCTAGTCTCTGCTTAAAACTGACTTTAGAATGAATTAAGAGGTGTTACTTTGTCATCTGATGGTTAATAATCACATTATTCTCTTTGATTGCTTTAGGTGTAGAGAGCAGTTGTGGGCACAGTTCAGCTAATCCGATAGCAGATAATTATTGAAAGCTAATGTTTTTGCTAGTGGATTAGCTTTTCAGATAAGTTTTAAAACCATCATCGGACCAATTATCTTCAGATAAATTTAGTTTTGATAACTTTCAGTCTGATAACATTTTTATTTTATTTATTTTTTTGCTGGTAAAGTGAGCAAAGTTTAATGGTCAAAAACATTTGTAAACCCTAAAATCGACATTTTAGTCCATCTGTTGTGTGTTTATTTATGGCAGACTGGCTGTCGCTTGCTGATGATGTCATTATTAAGCACAAAATGTACTTGGCCGCTTGACGCACACTCTCACGAGCACCACTAGCTTAGCTTATGTCAAGCTAAAAGTGGACGCTCTTGTTATGGCTGAACAACTCTCCGTTTTCTGGGGATTCTGTGTTAGTACGCGCTCGCGGCCAATGTGCTCGATGAATTCCTGCGCAAAAAGTAGTTCCCAGATAATTGATAATGAGTATATCATTATCAATGATAATGATATACTCATTTTAGTTTAGATTGATTTACCAATCAATCTACGTTCCGATCCTCACCTATGGTCATGAGATTTGGCTCATGACCGAAAGAACGAGATCGCGAGTACAGCGGCCGAGATGAGTTTCCTCTGCAGGGTGGCTGGGCGCTCCCTTAGAGATAGGGTGAGGAACTCGGTCACTCGGGAGGAGCTTGGAGTCGAGCCGCTGCTCCTCCACATCGAAAGGAGTCAGTTGAAGTGACTCAGGCATCTTTTCCGGATGCCCCCTGGACGCCTCGCTGGAGAGGTGTTCCGGGCACGTCCCATTGGGAGGAGGCCCCGGGGAAGACCCAGGACACGCTGGAGGGACTACATCTCTCGGCTGGCTTGGGAACGCCTTGGGGTTCCCCCGGAGGAGCTGGGGGAGGTGTGTGTGGATCAGGAGGTCTGGGCAGCTTTGCTTGAGCTGCTGCCCCCGCGACCTGACTCCGGATAAAGCGGAAGACAATGGATGGATGGATGGATGGAGTATATCACATCTACATTAATTCTAAAATTTACCAGTAATAAAAACAGAAAGATAACTGAAGTTTTAAGAGTGGCTGTAATAAATATTTAAGAAACTTAAAGTTTATGAGCAACTTCACCTGTTGTTGCGCAAGCACATTGTAAACATTGACATGATGGAGTTTGATGAGGTAGAGTTCAGAAAGATACAATTGGAATGGTTTGATTACCATTTCCAGTTGGCGATGAAAGACTTGGGTGTTAACCTCTGTTGAAAGCCTTAAGGACAAGTTGGAACATGTCCTGCCTGTTAAACAATTTCTCAGATACTCACTCCACTGAAAGCCATCAAAAGCCGCCTGGATTTTACAAATGGTTATCAACACGGAGGTGTTTTTCCTGTGCCGCCGCACAGCGTCGGCTGCGTCCCGACGCGCGGATCCGTCCGCACGTCTTTCATTAAAAAAATCTCCTTTAACAGTGGAATATCCGGATAAAATGCTGAAACCGACTTCTTCTGAAACTTCTCTGTTCTCTCACGACGTCCTGGATCAATAGAGCCTGAAATGTGGAGGTTTTCAGCTTGAACAGGCTGACGACGGCAGCTGAGAGCGCTGAGCGACGTCTCGCTTCCAAAAAGCTCTATTCTGGTCTCATCTGACCACATGACCTTCTCCCATGCCTCCTCTTGATCATCCAGATGGTCACTGGTGAACTTCAAACGGGCCTGGACATGTGCTGGCTTGAGCAGGGAGACCTTGCTGCCCTGCAGGATTTTAAACCACGACATCATCATGTGTTACTAATGTAATATTTGTGACTGTGGTCCCAGCTCTTTTCAGGTCATTGACCAGGTCCTCCTGTGTAGTTCTGAGCTTTCTCAGAATCATCCTTACCCCACAAAGTGAGACCTTGCATGGAATCCCAGACCGAGGGAGATTGACAGTCTTCTTGTTTCTTCCGCTTTCTAATAAATAATCATAACAGTTGTTGTCTTCTACCAAGCTGCTTGCCTGTTGTCCTGTAGTCCATCCCAGCCTTGTGCAGGTCTTCAGTTTTGTCTCTGGTGTCCTTAGACAGGTCTTTGGTCTTGGCTATGGTGGACAGGTTGGAGTGTGATTGATTGAGTGTGTGAACAGGTGTCTTTTATACAGGTAACAAGTTCAAACAGGTGCAATTAATACAGGTAAAGAGTGCAGAATAAGAGGGCTTCTTAAAGAAAAATTAACAGGTCTGTGAGAGACAGAATTCTTGCTGACTGGCAGGTGTTCAAATACTTATTTGCAGCAGTAACATACAAATAAATTATATATATATAAAAAAAAATCATACATTGTGATTTCCGGATTGTTTTTTTTTTTTTTTAGATTATGTCTCTCACAGTGGACATGCACCTAAGATGAAAATTTCAGACCCCTCCATGATTTCTAAGTGGGAGAACTTGCAAAACCGCAGGGTGTTCAAATACTTATTTTCCTCACTGTATATACATATATACCCATACATATACACCCATACATGCATACCCATATGCACACACATACCTATACACATATACGTATGCATATAAATAAACATGATTGGGATTGAAAAGGAGATAGGAGATAGGAGCATCTTCTTTCCAATATGTGAAATGGAGTTTAGATGTGATAAGGTGACATTAGTGCTGGGATTTGTAAACGAGTTGTTATTGCACATGATATGTGGACATAGTAATATTGCACATGATTTGTGGACATATTAATATTACACATGATTTGTGGACATATTGCATGTGGTTATTTCACAGTGTTATTGTACAGTCTGACAGCAGCAGGGAGGAACGACCTGCGGTATCGTTCCTTCTTGCACTGAGGGTGCCTCAGTCTGTCACTGAACGAGCTGCTCAGCTCCACTACAGTCCGGTGCAGAGGGTGAGAGGAGTTGTCCATGATGGATTTGAGCTTGGTTAACACCCTCCTCTCAGCCACCTCCTCCAGAGAGTCCAGAGGACAACCCAGGACAGAGCTGGACTTCCTGACCAGCTTGTTCAGTCTCTTTCTCTCCCGCTGTGTGCTGCCCGGGGTCCAACAGATGACAGCACAGAGGAGAGCTGAGGCTACAACAGAATCATAGAAGGTCTTAAGCAGAGGCCTGCTCACTCCAAAGGATCTCAGTCTCCTCAGGAGGTGGAGGTGACTCTAACCTTTTTTGTACAGGGCATCGGTGTGAATCCAGTCCAGTTTGCTGTTGAGGTGAACACCCAGGTATATCACAACACGTTGCAACTGACGGAAGAAGCAGAAGTGCCAGAAGATGTTAAGAGTGATCGATGACCATCAGCGCAGATAACCTGTATAATTTTCAAGTTGTGTTTGCTTGCTGTGGTCATTCAGACAATTTCATGATGGACACTTAAAGATTCCCGTGACTCTTGATGGGTGCCTTAATTTTCACTGTTATTATTGCCTTGTCAGCCTTAAGATCTGATCTTTTCCTTATTTCATTTGATATGGGAATGTAATAATCATTTGTTGTAGGTTGAGTGCAGAATTATTTAGGTTTATCCAATAGATTAATGTTGGGGGAAATTGATGGGGAGATAATTCACATTCAATGAATTTAAAGATCAGTGACAATTTGGATATGATGCCTTGAATGGTAGTTCCCTCTCACACCTTGGTGCCAATGCCTTGTTGGCATGTTGTATCAGGCGAGTATGGGAGGCTGGATAGCTCATGACGGGTAAGATCCCACCTTATACCCCGGGACGACCTAACAGGCACAGTCACGATTACTTGATCTTGTTTCAGTGAGGCCTTGATTCCAGTCTGGCTACATGGGCACCGTAAGGGAACATCAGGATGGGGTTTCTTGATGGTTGCCTATGTGCCTACATGATTGGCAGAAAATTGATTTGATTGGAATATTGGATCATACATGAGAATTGAATTATGCAAAAACAAAAAAAATTCATAAATCCTTGTTCAGTGTAATTTTATGGTAAAAAAAAAACAAAGACAACATGTGGAAAAAGCTTTTTTTATTCTTCAAGAATATGTAAAAACATCATGGCGTGGCAGGGACCCTTTAAGGGACAAAATAAATGAGTCCACATCACTGTGAGCCATGTTTGCATCAAACAAGGCAGAGAACCTTTCAGCAGTATCCTGGTTGATAATCCGCTTTTGAATTTTCAATTTAGGAGGCAAAGGATCCAAATAAAATAACAGATTAAAATATATGCAGCTATGGTCACTCACATGCACATTCTTCAAGAATATGTAAAAACGTCATGGCGTGGCAGGGACCCTTTAACAATCACTGTAAGTCTATTTAGACATAGTGGCACCTCTAAAACAAAGCATGGTCCAGTGTTCAAATTGTTGTCCTTGTATAAACGAAAATATTTGTAATTTTAGAAGATAATGTTGCAAGTTAGAACGGTTATGGAAGGCTTCCAAGCTTGAGGTTCATAGGTTACAGCTTAAAGAATCTATATCTTTACTAAATGACATGTTGAAAAATGCCAGAACAAAAGTATTTTGCAAATCTTATAGTTTAAAAAAAATCCTAAAGTCTTATTTGCTGCAATTAAGAACATTGTCTCTCTGGGTATTCCTCATGCACAAGTCTATACAAAGTCTGATAGCAATGACTTTTTGAATTATTTTGTAAATAAGGTCACTGCCATCAGGTCAAGTATTTCTCCATCGTCCTCTCAATGTCTTGCTTGTAATTTGCTTACTTCTGATACCTGGTCCTCATTTGCTTCTGTTACTTTACAGGACATCAGTGCTTTGCTTGGTCGTATGAAACCGACTTCAAGCCCTCTTGATGTCCTCCTGCTTTTTCCTGCTGTTTATTAGTGTGGTTGACTCCACTGGCCCTTGTATAGTGGAGATGATTAATACTTCTATTCATACCAGGTTATTTCCCATCTTTTTTAAAAAGCTGTTGTTGAGCCAATTTTAAAGAAACCATATTTGGATCTATCTCTTCCAATTAGTTACAGCCAATATCCAAATTACCTTTTGTGTCAAAGATTTTGGAAAAACTAGCAAAACAACTTAACTCTTTCTTGGAGGATAACTGTATTATGGACATTTTTCAGTCTGGTTTTCGCAAATTGCACTCCACTGAAACCACTTCACTTAGTGTCTAGTGACATTTTGATGGCAGCAGACTCTAGAGAGTATACAGGTATGGTTTTACTAGATCTCACCTCTGCTTTTGACACTGTTGCACTGCTGGACTGATAGTATTGCACACCGGGCATTTGCCCGCTGGTCTGATGGCCTACTGGCCTGCGGATTTCTTTTTTTTTTTTTTTTTAACAAAGTATAATATATAATATAATAATAATTTAAAACATAACGCTATAGGTGGATACCGGTATATAAACCCTCCTATTGGTGCATAAACTGGTAGATCGGCCCTTGAGTCATGATTGATTGTGGCCTGGACAATGAGGTGAGGGGCAGGCCAATTACCCCTCCATCTCGGGCCTCGGTTGGGCTACACAGTGCGCCAGTGCCAGACAGAGCGATAATGAGCGATATGGATGGTGGCAAGAAGAGGAAAGGTGGCGCTGAAAGAGCCAGGGATCAGAAGAGAGTAGCCCTTCAGGCAGATGCTGCAAAATGTCTTAAAATAACAGACATGTTTGCTTCGCGTGGACGCGGAGCATCCACATCTGCGGCAGGCAGCCTCAGCAAGTGGCGGAGAAGAAGTTCAACAGGTGGACGAGGCGGGGACCACTACGGCCATGACGGTAAGTAAAGGTTAACTTCAGCTATTAATTGATGAACAGCAACCTAACTTGTTCATAAATCAGACATCTGTGTGTGAGAGAGACATTCTGATCTTCTGGTCCGAAGTAAAGTGCTGTCTAACTGGGTCGCTCAGATATGAATTAAGGTTGGATATTATTTTCGTTTGTGCTAACTCTGCCAGTCACATAACCTAGCCTAGCAATGTAACCTGTGCAAATGGTGTGCATGGCTAGCTACCATGCTGCCGCTGCCAGGTTGTTTCTTTATTCTTTATTCTATTTGTGTGACGGTCGTGCGTCGGTGTGTATGTTTAAGGGTCCATTTTATCTCATTGGTCTGCATGTAAGTTACCAGTTCCTGTTGCATTTGAATGTTTGTTTTATGGATATTCATATTCTTAATATATAATTATGTATTTAATTTAGTATTTTATTTTGTACAAAGTAATTATTGATTCATTACAAAAATAAATGATAATCATATCTACAGATCTAGAACTTCTATTATTATGTGAATCATCCTTTTTTATTTTATACTCTAAATTAAATGGATGAAACAAATCCTATTCTTTCCAAGTCCTGGCATAATTTCACACACCTAACATTTTACTTTAAATTGAGAGTCATTCTCTAAGTTGATTAGCAACACAAATTGGTAATAAAAGAAATCCTTGATGTTACTTGTAGCTTGTAGTGAGATAGACAACTGTCTCCATCTTGTGGCCTTTTTGTGTATTGCAGTTTCAAAAGTTCAACCTTTGTATCCAGTCATTGGTCCAGTCATCCAGTCATTTCTTGCTTTATATGATGAATTGTATCACACAAGTAATGATATATTATTTATAGTATAGCCTACAGTATTTAGATAACAAATGTTTTTATATAATTTCTATTTCTAAATTTAAGTAACAAGGCTGAATGAAATGATGGCTTATTATGTCTAAAAAGTAATGTGACCTACTGTCAATAGATTATACTTTTGATAAGCCTATGATAACTGTATTTCGGGAGAACTTTTCATAATGCTTCGTATAGTGTTAAAATGTATGTGTCTCCTGGTGCACATTGATCGGTTAAGGCAGTGATTCTCAACCGGGGTGACGCGGCACCCTAGGGTGCCGTGATCGATCGTCAGGGGTGCCGTGGGTATTTTTCATATTCGCGATTATTTTTTATATTCGCGATTACCGTGCATTATTTATTTTATCCACAAAGCATAAAACGACTCAGAATCTGATGTCAAACGTGCTGCAGCCTCGCTCTCGTCTTAAGGCGGGACAATAACAAGGAGGCTGACGGCCGATTAAAACAGTGCCGTCTCCTTCAAAAGCCGTCTAAAATGCGGAGCTATCGGTGTGTGTGTGTGTGTGTGTGTGTGTGTGTGTGCGCACGCGCGTGGAGTTAACAGGCTGCAGACTGTGAGGGAGGGGGTGGGTGAGGGAGATTCCTGAATGCAGGCGCGACACGTTCAGTGCGCAGCGAGCGCGGAGCAGAGAGAGGATTTTAACCTTGAGTGAATGTTAACAAAACGGAAACGTGAAGCTGCCTCTGAACTTTCTCTAAAGGTGTGATTCTGTCGTTACCGTCCTGTTCACACCATGTGCGCGTCGTATGCTGAATTTATGAGATCATGAGATGAAATAAACGGTCAAATATCTTTAAAAACATATTTAAAAAATGAGAATATATGAATGAACTGAGATACACACAAAAAAAAAATGTTCAGACGCACAGATCACAAAAAGCAGGTGAGAACTCTGAACTTTAACAGCTGTTATTTTCCAAAGGTATTTATTTGTTCAATCTTGAGCTTAATGTAGTGTTTAAGCACAAAACGTGACTGATGAGGAGAAACAATTTCAGAAATGCAACAGAAACAACCACAAATCAGAAAAAGTTGGGACTGTATGTAAAATGAAGATAAAAATAAAAATGTTGCACCATTCCGTTTCTCCACTCACAGAAGCCAAACGTTCTTCCAGAGTTGCGTAATTATACTACAATAGTAGAATATAAAGAAGTGGGGAAAAAAATAGACAATATATTCGTCAATCGCAATTATTTGTCTGACAATTAATCGTCTCAAGAAATTCCTAATCGTGACAGCCCTACTTGAGATCAGAGCGCAAAATGCTTGAGGATTTTAGAAATGCGGTGTTTTCGGTATCGATTTTCTATTGCAATAATTGGGTTTTGCGCAAAACCAGAGGTAATAGCATTATAATATTATTTTGGTTGGTGGTGTGCCGCAGGATTTTGTAAATATAAAAAGGGTGCCGCGGCTCAAAAAAGGTTGAAAAACACTGGGTTAAGGGACCAAAAAAAAAACCACGCTGTCACAGCAGGCTTAATTTTTTTCCCCTTCGATACCTGGTGGTGGCCTGGTCTGGGTTAAAAATGCCCGGCCTGAAAAATTTCCCCAGTCTAGCCCTGCACTGTTGATCACAGTATCATGATAAACAGGCTTGGGGATATGTTTGGGATTACTGGTGTTGTTTTAAAATGGTTTATGTCATATTTATCTGAGAGATCCTTTACTGTTTATATGAATCAAGTGATGTCTGAAACAACAGTGTTGCCTTGTGGGATGCCTCAGGGATCTGTTCTGGGTCCAATTCTCTTTTTGCTGTATATATTCCCTCTTGGCCAAATTATAAGATGTTACAAGAACATTTCTTATCATCTCTATGCTGATGACATTCAGTTGTATTGTTCTTTCACAGCCTTTGAGTTTTATAAATTGTCTCATTTAAATAATTGCCTGACAGAAATCAAGCAATGGTTAAACATTAATTTCCTCCAGTTAAATACTGATAAAAAAGAAACATTGATTATTGCTCCTGACCATATGTTTTTAGAAATTAGGTGCAATATCAGCTTCTTAGGCTCTTCTGTTCAGTCGAGCCTCGCTTTCAGTCTGTACAGAATGCTGCGGCAAGGCTTTTAACTGGCACCAATAGAATATCCCATATCACACCAGTTTTGGTTTCTCTTCATTGGTTGCCAGTAAATTTTAGGTTTCATTTTAAAATTTTAGTTTTAACTCTTAAGGCCTTATATGGTCAAGTTCCTCAGTGTATTTCTGACCTGCTGAAACCTTATTCTTCATCCCAAGATCTTAGATCATCAGGTCAAAGGTTGCTGTTGTTCCACATATGCAGTTTAAAACTCATGGGGATCCGGCCTTTCAGATAGTGGAACCAAGACTGTGGAATTCTCTTCCCATCTTTACGCTGTATAAACTCCATTGACCATTTTAAAAAGCAGCTGAAGACATTTTTATTCAGACAAGCTTTTAATTAATTTGTTGTTATATGCTGTATTCTATTTTATATAGTTGTGATATATTTTCATTGTGAAGCACTTTGTGATTTTTATCTGTGAAAAGTGCTATATAAATAAAATTTACTTACTTACTTACTTTACTATTGTTTATGATTTCCGTAAACACATTTTTCACAACATTTCAGGATTAAAGTATTATAATGTTGTCAAACATTGGATCACTGTTCTTATCAATCACAATGGCAAAAGCAGTGACTGTAAAATTGAAAGTATTTTGAGAAAGAACACATAGAATGATCTTAGCTGAGAGATATTCAACAGATCACTGTTTAAAATGAAATAAACATTTTGCCATATTTGTCGGGTCTGAACGCTACCCAGGAGTCAACATGTCTCACTCCTTTATTTGATCCCACGTTGTCTTTTGACCTCCACATCAGGGATGTTACTAGGACTTCTTTTTCCATCTGTGAAATATAGCGAGGATCCGCCCCATCCTGTCTATGGCTGATGCTGAGACCCTGATTCATGCTTTTGTTTCTTCTAGACTAGATTATTGTAATGTTCTATTTTCAGGGTTACCACAGTCCAGCATTAGGGGTCTTCAGCTGGTTCAGAACGCTGCTGCCAGACTTTTGACACGTAGCAAAAGGTCTGAACATATCACACCCATTTTGGCATCTTTGCACTGGCTCCCTGTGTCTGTAAGAGCAGATTTTAAGGTTTTGTTATTGACTTATGAAGTTGTTCATGGATTGAGGCCATCTTATCTGGCTGATCTGGTGGAACTTTAAGTGCCGGCCCGGGCTTTGCGGTCGCAGGGTGCGGGACTTCTCTGTGTTCCCAGCAGGTCAAAGAGCCTTTTCTCATCGTGCACCCACCCTGTGGAACAGTCTTCCTGCAACCGTGAGGCAGTCAGAGTCCGTGGACATTTTTAAGTCAAGACTGAAAACCTATTTTTATTCTCATTCTTATGAATAGTTTTTATTTTTTATCTGTTTTATTGTTTTACTTCTGTTTTTAATTATACAATTTTAACTGTACAAGCCATACAAAATCAGGTTTCATGCAGCAGGACTCCTTTGGGAAGCAAAATAGAGGTGCGTGTAGATGCAGCGGCTCTGTGCTCAGACTTTCGGTGCTTTGTTTTATTGTTTATGTACGTCCAACTTGTCTTAGCTACTTTCTGTCATGCTAACACCACCTACAGTTGACATAATCCGCTAAAAATTGGAGTTTCGTGCGAGAGGAGTAGTGGAGTCTTCCAGCACATTCCAGCAGCACATTCCAACATTCCAGAGAAGATACATATCAAGGGACCCCGGCGCCGTGGATCACTATCCCGAAGAAGGATGCAGAGGCGGTGCCAGGAGTGCAAGCAAAAGTGGGGATGCTTCCAAGAATGTCCCATGCACAGCTTCCAGGCTGATGAGTGCAAAGTTTCCTCCAGTATTTTCTGATAACATGCTGCATTCATCCTGCCATCAATTTTGACCAAGTTTCCTGTGCCTTTGTAGCTCATACATCCCCAAAACATCAGCGATCCACCTCTGTGCATCACTGTAGGAATGGTGTACCTTTCATCATAGGCCTTGTTGACTCCTCTTCAAATGTAATCTTTATGTTTGTGGACAAAAGTTTAATTTTGGTCTCATAAACCCAAATGACTTTGTTCTCTGTGCTGTTTGGCATATTGTAAGCGGGATACTTTGTGACATTTGCATAGTAATGGCTTTCTTCTGGTGACTCAACCGTGCAACCCAATTGTCTTCAAGTGCCTCCTTGTTGTGTATCTTGAAGCAGCCACACCACCTTTTTCAGAGAGTCCTGTATTGCAGCTGAAGTTATTTGTGGGTTTTTCTTTGCATCCTGAACAATTTTCCTGCCAGTTGTTGCTGAAATTTTTTGGTCTACCTGACCGTGGTTTGCGTCCAACAGAGTCCCTCATTTTCCACTTCTTAATTAGAGTTTGAACACTATTGGTGGGCATTCTCAGTCCCTTGGATATCTTTTTATGTCACTTTCCTGTTTTAAATAGTTCAATTACCTTTTCTTTGAAAATTCTTTTTCTTTCCCTGTGACTCAGAAACATCAATGGAGCACTGGATGAAAGTTGCAAGGGTCTGTCAGGAGCCCAGAAACTCAGACCTATTATACTGATTACAAGCAAACAGATCACATATGAGGATGGTTACCTTTTGTAGTAATTCAAACCCATCTGTGTCAACCTGTGGGCATGTTATCAGGCCAAAATCTCCAGGATATGTAAACTGTTGATCAGGGTCATTTTGGTACACTAAAAAATACGATTTACATGAAAAATATGTAAAATATGTACACCGGTTGCACATATTAAAGTTATGTTTACTAAACATGATTTAGTCATGCTCAATGTACTGAATTCTTATTTGCTCAAATAACATGACTTTTTTATGTTGATTTAAAGCTTTTCTTTTATGGTATGTATATGAAACTACCCTATGTTAAACTTTTTTTTTTATTTTATTTTATTTATATAGCACCAAATCACAACAACAGTGCCCCAAGGTGCTTTATATTGCAAGGCAAAAGCCATACAATAATCACAGAAAAACCCCAACGGTCAAAACGACCCCCTATGAGCAAGCACTTGGCGACAGTGGGAAGGAAAAACTCCCTTTTAACAGGAAGAAACCTCCAGCAGAACCAGGCTCAGGGAGGGGCAGTCTTCTGCTGGGACTGGTTGGGGCTGAGGGGAGAGAATCAGGAAAAAGATAGGCTGTGGAAGACAGCAGAGATTAATCACTAATGATTAAATGCAGAGTGGTGCATATAGAGCAAAAAGAGAAAGAAACACTCAGTGCATCATAGGAACCCCCCAGCAGTCTAAGTCTATAGCAGCATAACTAAGGGATGGTTCAGCCCTAACTATAAGCTTTAGCAAAAAGGAAAGTTTTAAGCCTAATCTTAAAAGTAGAGAGGGTGTCTGTCTCCCTGATCCAAATTGGGAGCTGGTTCCACAGGAGAAGAGCCTGAAAGCTGAAGGCTTTGCCTCCCATTCTACTCTTAAAAACCCTAGGAACTACAAGTAAGCCTGCAGTCTGAGAGTGAAGTGCTCTATTGGGGTGATATGGTACTAAGTGTTATGTGGGCCGCTGAAGAGGAGGTACTGCTGGCCCACCACCACCAGAGGGCGCCCTGCTTGGAGTGCGGGCTCCAAGCACGAGAGGGCGCCAGACCCAGAAGAAGTGACAGCTGTCACTCATCCTCAGCTCCAGCTGTCACTCATTCCTCATCATCACCATCACCATAAAGGCCGGACTGCAACTCCACCTCCTCGCCGAGAAATCAACTACCGAAGAGGTAATATTCTCTGCTGACTCAAATCGTTGAGTGATAATCTGAACTTCTTTTGCAGCCGTTATCCTGTGGTGTTCTGCCTTATCTGTGGGATTGGCGTTTGGTGTGATCAGTGACGGCTTCGCCTCACACCCCAAACCAAGATAAGTGGTTAAACAGGAGCTGCACGAGTGTGTGATTGGAGGTGGAGGTGCTCCCTCCTAACTGAGTGCAGACTGTGGATTACTGAGTGTGCAGATTCACACTCATTCATCTTGTCTTTGTTATCTGCTAGCAGTACCAGGGTCGACAGCCGAAGACAGAGGACACCTGGGGATTCGGGACTTGGCGGCTCCGGTGTTCTTCAGACCGTTGGTGGTGGAAGTCGTGTGGGACGCAGCTCCTCTCTCGTCGGGGGTCTTCTATCTTCGAGCCTGCCCACACGTCACCTGGTGTTAATTGACTTTACTGATTTTGTGTGTTTAGTTGTGTGTTGTCACAACATTAAATTGTTACTTTTTGGCTTATTCATTGTCCATTCTTTAGCGCCCCCTGTTGTGGGTCCGTGCTACGACACCTTCCCAACAGGATTTCTCGGCCATTCGTCATGGATTCCGAGGGGCATCAACCCGAGATTGAACGGCCAATGGAAGAGCCAGGAGCGCAGGCGTCAGCAGGAGGCATGTTGAGTGAGCTGCAGCAGATCCTAACCGCCTTCACGGCTCGGCTGGATTTAGTGACCGAGCAGGGTGGAAGCGCGCGATCAGGGCGCAGCTGCAGCCACTCCTCTTGCTGGTCCTGGGCCTGTAACAGACGTTCCACTGGTCATTCAACGACCCCCCCCACCGTCCCCTGAAGCATACATAAGCCCTCCGGAACCGTACGGAGGCTGTGTTGAGACGTGCGCAGACTTCCTCATGCAGTGTTTGCTCGTCTTTTCACAGCGTCCTGTCATGTACGAGTCAGACGCCAGCCGGGTGGCTTATGTTATTAATCTGCTTTGAGGAGAGGCACGCGCCTGGGCTACGGCGCTTTGGGAGCAGAATTCACGGCTCCTAACGTCTTATGCTGGGTTTGTACGGGAGTTCAAACAAGTTTTTTACCATCCCAACAGAGGCGAGACCGCTTCGAGCGTGCTGCTGTCAATGAGACAGGGGCGTCGCAGCGCAGCCGAGTATGCAGTCGACTTCCGCATCGCGGCAGCGAGGTCTGGCTGGAATAACATTGCGCTCCGCGCTGCCTTCGTAAATGGACTGTCTCCGGTCCTGAAGGAGCACCTGCTGGCTAAGGAGGAACCGCGGGATTTTGACGGGCTTGTCGATTTGGTTATACGCTTAGACAACCGTTTGAATGAGCATCGTTGGGAGCAGGCCGGGGGGCGTGACCGGGCACGAGCCGTCCCTCCCCCTTCCGGTTCCAAAAGGGTGACGTCGTCCCCACGCTTCACTGCCAGAGAGCTCCGTGTGGCTACAACTCCCCCTGCTGAGGAGGCTATGGACACGAGCAGGGCCAAAGTAAAAACAAACGTCAGACAAAGGAGGCTGGCCCGCGGGGAGTGTTTTGTCTGCGGCTCTTGTGAGCATATGCAGAAGGACTGCCCCAAAACGGTCAAACTACAACGCCCGTCCTTAGAAACTGGGCTAAGGGTGGGCCATAACACGCACGCGGGGAAATCCCGCAAATCTGCACGAATCCCAGTGACGATCCTTTGTGGGGATCTAACCCTTCACGCCCCAGCACTGGTAGACACGGGGTCGGAAAGGAATCTGCTGGATAGCAGATGGGCAAAGGAAGTAGGGCTCCCCCTGGTGGCTCTGCCGGCACCATTGCAGGTGCGAGCACTAGATGGCACCCTGCTTCCATTAATCACACATCAGACACAGCCAGTGACCTTGGTTGTGTCTGGAAATCACAGGGAGGAGATAGTATTCCATGTAACACCTTCTACCTCCCGAGTGATTTTGGGATTTCCATGGATGGTGAAGCACAATCCCCGGATAGACTGGCCGTCCGGGGTTGTGACGCAGTGGAGCGAAACCTGCCACCGGGAGTGTTTAGGATCCTCGGTTCCTCCCGGCGTGACGGCTAATGAGGAGGTTAAAGTCCCCCCCCAATCTATCGGCGGTGCCAAAGGAGTACCACAATCTTGCTGACGTCTTCAACAAAGATCTGGCGCTCACTCTTCCCCCGCACCGACCGTACGATTGTGCCATCGATTTGGTCCCGGGCGCTGAGAACCCGTCCAGTAGGTTGTACAACCTCTCACGTCCGGAACGCGAATCAATGGAGACCTACATCCGGGACTCTTTAGCTGCCGGGCTGATCCGGAACTCCACCTCTCCGATGGGTGCTGGTTTCTTTTTTGTGGGCCAAAAGGACGGCGGACTCCGTCCATGCATTGATTACAGAGGGCTGAACGAGATCACGGTTCGCAACCGATACCCGTTACCCCTGTTGGATTCAGTGTTCACGCCCCTGCATGGAGCCCAAATTTTCACAAAATTGGATCTTAGAAACGCGTACCACCTGGTTCGGATCCGGAAGGGAGACGAATGGAAGACGGCATTTAACACCCCGTTAGGTCACTTTGAGTACCTGGTCATGCCGTTCGGCCTCACTAACGCCCCCGCGACGTTCCAAGCTTTGGTAAATGACGTCTTGCGGGACTTCCTGCATCGGTTCGTCTTCGTATATCTGGACGATATACTCATCTTTTCCCCGGACCCTGAGACCCATGTCCAGCATGTACGTCAGGTCCTACAGCAGTTGTTGGAGAACCGGCTGTTTGTGAAGGGCGAGAAGTGCGAGTTCCACCGCACTTCTTTGTCCTTCTTGGGGTTCATCAGCTCCTCCAACTCCGTCGCCCCTGATCCGGCCAAGGTTGCGGCGGTGAGAGATTGGCCCCAACCAACAAGCCGCAGGAAACTGCAGCAGTTCCTCAGCTTTGCAAATTTCTACAGGAGGTTCATTAAAGGCTACAGTCAGGTAGTTAGCCCCCATGACTGCCCTGACCTCCACCAAGGTCCCCTTCACCTGGTCGGATCAGTGCGAAGCCGCGTTCAAGGAGTTGAAACGCCGGTTCTCGACTGCACCAGTTCTGGTGCAGCCTGATCCTGATCGCCAGTACATAGTGGAAGTGGACGCCTCTGACTCAGGGATAGGAGCCGTGCTGTCCCAGAGCATGGAGGCTGATAAGGTTCTCCATCCTTGTGCCTATTTTTCCCGCAGGTTGACCCCAGCTGAACGGAACTATGACATCGGCAATCGGGAGCTCCTCGCGGTGAAGGAGGCTCTTGAAGAGTGGAGACACCTGCTGGAGGGGGCGTCGTTGCCTTTCACGGTTTTCACGGACCATCGGAACCTGGAGTACATCCGGACCGCCAAGCGGCTGAACCCCAGGCAAGCCCGCTGGTCTCTGTTCTTCGGGCGCTTTGACTTCCAGATCAGGTACCGCCCCGGGACCAAAAACCAAAAATCGGATGCATTGTCCCGGGTGCACGAAGAAGAAGCCAAAGCGGGGCTGTCGAACCCCACCGAGACCATCATCCCCGAGTCCACTGTCATGGCCTCCCTCACCTGGGACGTGGAGAAGACCGTCCGGGAGGCCCTGGCAAGGAGCCCGGACCTGGGGACCGGCCCCAAGAACAGACTGTACGTCCCACCAGAGGCCAGAGCTGCCGTATTGGACTTCTGTCACGGATCCAAGCTCTCCTGTCATCCCGGAGTGCGTAGGACCGTGGCAGTGGTCCAGCAGCGCTTCTGGTGGGCGTCCCTGGAAACCGACGTTCGGGACTACGTCCAGGCCTGTACCATCTGCGCCAGGGGCAAGGCAGACCATCGGAGGACCTCGGGACTCCTCCAACCCCTGCCGGTGCCTCACCGCCCCTGGTCTCACATCGGCCTGGACTTCATCACAGGCCTCCCGCCGTCCCAGGGCAACGCCATCATTCTCACGATAGTGGACCGGTTCTTCAAGGCGGCCCACTTCGTGGCCCTCCCGAAGCTCCCGACGGCCCAGGAGACGGCAGACCTCCTGGTCCACCACGTCATGCAGCTGCATGGGATACCATCGGGCATTGTATCAGATCGTGGTCCCCAGTTCTCTTCGCAGGTTTGGAGAAGTTTCTGTAAGGAGCTGGGGGTCACGGTGAGTCTCTCGTCCGGGTACCACCCCCAGACAAACAGCCAGGCAGAGCGGGCTAACCAGGAGTTGGAACAGGCCCTTCGCTGCGTCACCTCCGCGCACCCGGCGGCCTGGAGTCACCATCTGGCCTGGATCGAGTATGCCCATAACAGCCAAGTCTCGTCTGCTATCGGCCTCTCCCCTTTTGAGGCATGTTTGGGGTATCAGCCCCCATTGTTCCCGCTGGTGGAGGGAGAGGTCGGTGTGCCCTCGGTCCAGGCCCACCTCAGGAGGTGCCGCCGGGTGTGGCGGACCGCCCGCTCTGCCCTGTTAAAGGCCCGGACGAGGGCCAAGACCCATGCGGACCGCCAGCGTTCCCTGGCCCCCACATACCAGCCCGGGCAGGAGGTGTGGCTCTCGACGAAGGACATTCCTCTCTGTGTGGACTCCCCTAAATTAAAGGACAGATTCATAGGACCCTTCAGGATCCTCAAAATCATCAACCCGGCCGCAGTGAAGCTCCAACTCCCAGTTTCACTGCGGATCCACCCTGTGTTCCACGTGTCCCGCCTCAAACCACACCACACCTCGCCCCTCTGTGCTCCGGGACCTACGCCGCCTCCTGCCCGGCTCATTGATGGGGAGCCTGCTTGGACAGTCCGCAGGCTCCTGGACGTCCGTCGTAAGGGCCGGGGGTTCCAATATCTGGTGGGCTGGGTGAAGAGGAGCTTCATCCTGGACCCGGCCCTCCTGGCCGATTTTTACAAGAGACACCCGGACAAGCCTGGTCGGATGCCAGGAGGCGCCCGTTGAGGGGGGGGTCCTGTTATGTGGGCCGCTGAAGAGGAGGTACTGCTGGCCCACCACCACCAGAGGGCGCCCTGCTTGGAGTGCGGGCTCCAAGCACGAGAGGGCGCCAGACCCAGAAGAAGTGACAGCTGTCACTCATCCTCAGCTCCAGCTGTCACTCATTCCTCATCATCACCATCACCATAAAGGCCGGACTGCAACTCCACCTCCTCGCCGAGAAATCAACTACCGAAGAGGTAATATTCTCTGCTGACTCAAATCGTTGAGTGATAATCTGAACTTCTTTTGCAGCCGTTATCCTGTGGTGTTCTGCCTTATCTGTGAGATTGGCGTTTGGTGTGATCAGCGACGGCTTCGCCTCACACCCCAAACCAAGATAAGTGGTTAAACAGGAGCTGCACGAGTGTGTGATTGGAGGTGGAGGTGCTCCCTCCTAACTGAGTGCAGACTGTGGATTACTGAGTGTGCGGATTCACACTCATTCATCTTGTCTTTGTTATCTGCTAGCAGTACCAGGGTCGACAGCCGAAGACAGAGGACACCTGGGGATTCGGGACTTGGCGGCTCCGGTGTTCTTCAGACCGTTGGTGGTGGAAGTCGTGTGGGACGCGGCTCCTCTCTCGTCTGGGGTCTTCTATCTTCGAGCCTGCCCACACGTCACCTGGTGTTAATTGACTTTACTGATTTTGTGTGTTTAGTTATGTGTTGTCACAACATTAAATTGTTACTTTTTGGCTTATTCATTGTCCGTTCTTTAGCGCCCCCTGTTGTGGGTCCGTGCTATGACACCTTCCCAACACTAAGAGGTCCCTAAGATAAGATGGGACCTGATTATTCAAAACCTTATAAGTAAGAAGAAGAATGTTAAATTCTATTCTAGAATTAACAGGAAGCCAATGAAGAGAGGCCAATATGGGGGAAATATGCTCTCTCCTTCTCTTTCCTTTTTGCTAAAACTTATAGTTAGGGCTGGATCAGGTGACCCTGAACCATCCCTTAGTTATGCTGCTATAGACTTAGACTGCTGGGGGGTTCCCATGATGCACTGTTTCTTTCTCTTTTTGCTCTGTATGCACCACTCTGCATTTGCAGAGTGGGGCAACAATGTCGGGCTCTGTAGTTTTCTCTGGGCCCCTCCCCAATCGGACCCGGAGTGACATGTTTAGCCGCATGTTCTCCCTGAATTGCTGGCTGTCTGAGTGGTGTCCAAAAATGAGGTGAGCTTCATAGATAATTGGAAAATCTTCTGGGGAAAACCTGGTCTTGTTAGGAGAGACGGCATCCATCCCACTTTGGGTGGAGCAGCTCTCATTTCTAGAAATCTGGCCAATTTTCTTAAATCCTCCAAACCGTGACTATCCAGGGTTGGGACCAGGAAGCAGAGTTGTAGTCTTACACACCTCTCTGCAGCTTCTCTCCCCCTGCCATCCCCTCATTACCCCATCCCCGTAGAGACGGTGCCTGCTCCCAGACCACCAATAACCAGCAAAAATATATTTAAGCATAAAAATTCAAAAAGAAAAAATAATATAGCACCTTCAACTCCACCACAGACTAAAACAGTTAAATGTGGTCTATTAAACATTAGATCTCTCTGTTCTAAGTCCCTGTTAGTAAATGATATAATAATTGATCAACATATTGATTTATTCTGCCTTACAGAAACCTGGTTACAGCAGGATGAATATGTTAGTTTAAATGAGTCAACACCCCCGAGTCACACTAACTGTCAGAACGCTCGTAGCACGGGCCGAGGCGGAGGATTAGCAGCAATCTTCCACTCCAGCTTATTAATTAATCAAAAACCCAGACAGAGCTTTAATTCATTTGAAAGCTTGACTCTTTGTCTTGTCCATCCAAATTGGAAGTCCCAAAAACCAGTTTTATTTGTTGTTATCTATCGTCCACCTGGTCGTTACTGTGAGTTTCTCTGTGAATTTTCGGACCTTTTGTCTGACTTAGTGCTTAGCTCAGATAAGATAATTATAGTGGGCGATTTTAACATCCACACAGATGCTGAGAATGACAGCCTCAACACTGCATTTAATCTATTGTTAGACTCGATTGGCTTTGCTCAAAATGTAAATGAGCCCACCCACCACTTTAATCATACCTTAGATCTTGTTCTGACTTATGGTATGGAAATTGAAGACTTAACAGTATTCCCTGAAAACTCCCTTCTGTCTGATCATTTCTTAATAACATTTACATTTACTCTGATGGACTACCCAGCAGTGGGGAATAAGTTTCATTACACTAGAAGTCTTTCAGAAAGCGCTGTAACTAGGTTTAAGGATATGATTCCTTCTTTATGTTCTCCAATGCCATATACCAACACAGGGCAGAGTAGCTACCTAAAGTCTGTCAGTGAGATAGATTATCTCGTCAATAGTTTTATATCCTCTTTGAGGACAACTTTGGATGCTGTAGCTCCTCTGAAAAAGAGAACCTTAAATCAGAAGTGCCTGACTCCATGGTATAACTCACAAACTCGCAGCTTAAAGCAAATAACCCGTAAGTTGGAGAGGAAATGGCGTCTCACTAATTTAGAAGATCTTCACTTAGCCTGGAAAAAGAGTCTGTTGCTCTATAAAAAAGCCCTCCGTAAAGCTAGGACATCTTACTACTCATCACTAATTGAAGAAAATAAGAACAACCCCAGGTTTCTTTTCAGCACTGTAGCCAGGCTGACAAAGAGTCAGAGCTCTATTGAGCCGAGTATTCCTTTAACTTTAACTAGTAATGACTTCATGACTTTCTTTGCTAATAAAATTTTAACTATTAGAGAAAAAAATTACTCATAACCATCCCAAAGACATATCGTTCTCTTTGGCTGCTTTCAGTGATGCCGTTATTTGGTTAGACTCTTTCTCTCCGATTGTTCTGTCTGAGTTATTTTCATTAGTTACTTCCTCCAAACCATCAACATGTCTATTAGACCCCATTCCTACCAGGCTGCTCAAGGAAGCCCTACCATTAATTAATGCTTCGGTCTTAAATATGATCAATCTATCTTTATTAGTTAGCTATGTACCACAGGCTTTTAAGGTGGCAGTAATTAAACCATTACTTAAAAAGCCATCACTTGACCCAGCTATCATAGCTAACTATAGGCCAATCTCCAATCTTCCTTTTCTCTCAAAAATTCTTGAAAGGGTAGTTGTAAAACAGCTAAGTGATCATCTGCAGAGGAATGGTCTATTTGAAGAGTTTCAGTCAGGGTTTAGAATTCATCATAGTACAGAAACAGCATTAGTGAAGGTTACAAATGATCTTCTTATGGCCTCAGACAGTGGACTCATCTCTGTACTTGTTCTGTTAGACCTTAGTGCTGCTTTTGATACTGTTGACCATAAAATTTTATTACAGAGATTAGAGCATGCTATAGGTATTAAAGGCACTGTGCTGCAGTGGTTTGAATCATATTTATCTAATAGATTACAATTTGTTCATGTAAATGGGGAATGTTCTTCACAGACTAAGGTTAATTATGGAGTTCCACAAGGTTCTGTGCTAGGGCCAATTTTATTCACTTTATACATGCTTCCCTTAGGCAGTATTATTAGACAGTATTGCTTAAATTTTCATTGTTAAGCAGATGATACCCAGCTTTATCTATCCATGAAGCCAGAGGACACACACCAATTAGCTAAACTGCAGGATTGTCTTACAGACATAAAGACATGGATGACATCTAATTTCCTGCTTTTAAACTCAGATAAAACTGAAGTTATTGTACTTGGCCCCACAAATCTTAGAAACATGGTGTCTAACCAGATCCTTACTCTGGATGGCATTACCCTGACCTCTAGTAATACTGTGAGAAATCTTGGAGTCATTTTTGATCAGGATATGTCATTCAATGCGCATATTAAACAAATATGTAGGACTGCTTTTTTGCATTTACGCAATATCTCTAAAATTAGAAAGGTCTTGTCTCAGAGTGATGCTGAAAAACTAATTCATGCATTTATTTCCTCTAGGCTGGACTATTGTAATTCATTATTATCAGGTTGTCCTAAAAGTTCCCTGAAAAGCCTTCAGTTATGGTCAACAGTATCAAAAGCAGCACTGAGGTCTAACAGAACAAGCACAGAGATGAGTCCACTGTCTGAGGCCATAAGAAGATCATTCAAATAGACCATTCCTCTGCAGATGATCACTTAGCTGTTTTACAACTACCCTTTCAAGAATTTTTGAGAGAAAAGGAAGGTTGGAGATTGGCCTATAATTAGGTAAGATAGCTGGGTCAAGTGATGGCTTTTTAAGTAATGGTTTAATTACTGCCACCTTAAAAACCTGTGGTACATAACCAACTAACAAAGATATATCATATTTAAGATCGAAGCATTAATTAATGGTAGGGCTTCCTTGAGCAGACTGGTAGGAATGGGGTCTAATAGACATGTTGATGGTTTGGAGGAAGTAACTAATGAAAAAACTAACATGACTTATTTATGTTTAGTGTATTTAGTCATCATCTGTTTAAGCAACATGAGTTTTTTTTATATATATATAAAGCATACAGTGTTTTTGTATGTTATCAACCTAATCTGTTCAAGTAGGTCTCACACTATTAAATTATAAAACTTCTGCATACTTTTCTATTTCTGTATGTTGATTTCTGTTATCTAAATAAATGAATCCAGCCTAATCTGTCAACTATAGCATTTACTACCATAACAATTTGAAAAACATGAGGCAGGAAGAAAAACATTTCTTTTACAACAGCTGTATTTTGTCAACAAATAAGACAACTTGAACACTGGACTAGAAATCCAGTTTTAACAGATCTCACTTGTCAGAATAGACCCTTTTCATTCACAAGGACAATACTTGTTGACCAGGTTATCAACAGTGTATAGTAAACATCCATAATTGCTTCAAAATGCATTTGTCTTCTTCTTCATGTTTAATGATAGTTGGCAACCAGCTTATATGGAACATTACCGCCACCAACTGGACTGCATTGTTGGTCAGGAGGCTAAGATCACGTGGTAAAGTTTCCCTCACATGGAGCGTGGTCCCAGGAGGCGGAGTTTCCAGACAAAACATAACTACTTCTTTCTTTCTTAACATGACTGAGACTTGTTGATTTTACATCCCTCAAGATTACAAGAATTCTACAAGGCTGACAAATGTTCAGAAGAGGAACATACATGAATTGTGTCATATATACAAACTACATATTTGTACACTGAACGATCCCCCTTTTCCCATTTTTTTCAGTTTCTGTTGTCATTATGATTTAAAAAGAGTAAGCACAGTTGTTTGACAATAAATGGTTACACACAACCACTAACCATGAGTGAAAAAAGTTTTTTGTGTTATCATTCATTCATATTTTCTGAAAAATTGCCAAAAAAAAAATCCAAAATTTTGCCAGGGTTTGTAAACGTTTGAGCACAGCTGTAGGCAAGTGAGACTACATCTCTCTGCAACTCATCCCTGCACATACCCCCTCTGGAAATTACTGGTATACGCTTCTGTTGTTTTTCCACCTTCAACCGACCAGCTCTTCACTCACCAATCCTGTTTATATTCATGGACAGGATATCGAGGTGTAGTCGGGGGGACGAGGGTCTTCAGTTTGGTTGGCTCAGGGTCTCATCACTGCTTTTTGCAGATGATGTGGTCCTGTTGGCTTCATCGGCCGGTGACCTCCAACAGTCACTGGATCGGTTCGCAACTGAGTGTGAAACGGCTGGGATAAGGATCAGCACCTTTAAATGTGAGGTCATGGTTCTCAGCAGGAAACCGATGGATTGCCTACTCTGGGTCAGGAATGAGATCTTGCTCCAAGTGAAATAGTTCAAGTACCTCGGGGTCTTGTTCACGAGTGAGGGGACAATGGAGCATGAGATTGGCCGGAGAATCAGCACAGCAGGGGCGGTATTGCATTCACTCTATGGTACTGTTGTGATGAAAACGGAGCTGAGCCAAAAGGCGAAGCTCTCAGTCTACTGATCAATCTTCGTTCCTACTCTCACCTATGGTCATAATGGTTGGGTCATGACCGAAAGAACTCGATCACAGGTACAAGCGGCTGAAATAGGTTTCCTCAGGAGGGTAGCTGCTGTCTCCCTTAGAGATAAGGTGAGAAGCTCAGTTAGTCATGAGGAGCTCGGAGTAGAGTCACTGCTCCTTCATGTTGAAAGGAGCCAGCTGAGGTGTTTCAGGCATCTGGTAACGCTGCCCCATGGGCGCCTCCCTAGGGAGGTGTTCCAGGCATGTCCATCTGGGAGGAGACCCCGGGGAACACCCAGGAGTAGGTGGAGAGATTATTTCTCTCCACCTATGGCCTGGAAATGCCTCAGGATCCCCCAGTCAGAGGTGGTTAATGTGGCCTGGGAAAGGGAAGTCTGGGGTCCCCGCAACCCTGATCCCATATAAGCAGTTGAAGATGAGTGAGTGAGAGAGTAAAGAAAAACTAATAACACTCTGAAACATTTAGGTGGATTTTTAGAATAAATATTTCAGACCAGAAACATTTTATCAAAAATTTTTTTTTTTGGGGGGGGGGGGGCAGACCTGATATTCCAAAAGTTTATAGCATAAAAGTTAATAATGGTAAAATTAAACTATATATATATATATATATATATATACATATATATATATATATATATATATATATATATATATATATATATATATATATATATATATATATATATACACACACACGAGGTCTGCCAATAAAGTAACGGACCTTTTTATTTGTTTTTTAACTATATGGTTTTGATTCATATGTTTTTATGTCAGACATGCTTGAACCCTCGTGCGCATGCGTGAGTTTTTCCACGCGTGTCAGTGACGTCATTCGCTTGTGAGCACGCCTTGTGGAAGGAATGGTCCCGCCCCCTCGTCGGATTTTCATTGTCTGGAAATGGCGGAATGATTTGGACTTTTTTTCCATCAGAATTTTTTCAGAAGCTGTTAGAGACTGGCACCTGGAAACCATTTGAAAAATTTATCTGGCTTTCGGTGAAAATTTTACGGGCTTCACAGAGAATAAGGAGTGTTACTACAGCTTTAAGGACGGCTTTAAGGATGCTCGGCGCGCCGCGCTCCGAGCTGCGACAATGAGGCAGAAAACGCCAGATCATTTCTAAGCTGATGGCTCTGTGGACACGAGACTGTCGTGTGCACTTTCTCTGGTTATCACAAGAGCTGGACATCAGCCATTTTCCGTCAGATTTCACTTTTAACGAGATTTTGTTATGGAAAGCCGCGCGGAGGCTTTCTGCGTAATGACCAATTCGCTGTTTGAGCGAGACAAAGGAACACCTCCGTTTCGGCGTGTCAGAGGACAAATTAGGACATGCCCAGCTCTCCACAATTTCTCTGATACTTACTGGACTGGTAAGCACTGAAAGCCGAGATAGGCATGTCCAAACTTGTCCCATGACACGCCGAAATGGAGGTGTTCTTTGTCTCGCTCAAACAGCGAATTGGTCGTTACGCATGAAGCCTCAGCGCAGCTTTCCATGACAAAATCTCTTGTTAAAAGTGAATTCTGCCAGAAAATGGCTGATGTCCAGCTCTTGTGATAATCAGAGAAAGAGCATACGACGGTCTCGTATCCACAGAGCCATCAGCTTAGAAATGATCTGACGTTACCTGCCTCGTCGTCGCAGCTCGGATCGCGGCGCACCGAGCGTCGTTAAAGCCGTCCTTAAAGCTGTCATAATCAATCAATCAATCAACTTTTTTCTTGTATAGCGCCAAATCACAACAAACAGTTGCCCCAAGGCGCTCCACATTGCAAGGCAAGGCCATACAATAATTATGAAACACAGTCTACGTCTAAAGCAACATAACCAAGGGATGGTCCAGGGTCACCCGATCCAGCCCTAACTATAAGCCTTAGCGAAAAGGAAAGTTTTAAGCCTAATCTTAAAAGTAGAGAGGGTATCTGTCTCCCTGATCTGAATTGGGAGCTGGTTCCACAGGAGAGGAGCCTGACAGCTGAAGGCTCTGCCTCCCATTCTACTCTTACAAACCCTAGGAACTACAAGTAAGCCCGCAGTCTGAGAGCGAAGCGCTCTAATGGGGTAATATGGTACTACGAGGTCCCTAAGATAAGATGGGACCTGATTATTCAAAACCTTATAAGTAAGAAGAAGAATTTTAAATTCTATTCTAGCATTAACAGGAAGCCAATGAAGGGAGGCCAACACGGGTGAGATATGCTCTCTCCTGCTAGTCCCCGTCAGTACTCTAGCTGCAGCATTCTGAACCAACTGAAGGCTTTTTAGGGAACTTTTAGGACAACCTGATAATAATGAATTACAATAGTCCAGCCTAGAGGAAATAAATGCATGAATTAGTTTTTCAGCATCACTCTGAGACAAGACCTTTCTGATTTTAGAGATATTGCGTAAATGCAAAAAGGCAGTCCTACATATTTGTTTAATATGCGCTTTGAATGACATATCCTGATCAAAAATAACTCCAAGATTTCTCACAGTATTACTAGAGATCAGGGAAATGCCATCCAGAGTAACGATCTGGTTAGACACCATGCTTCTAAGATTTGTGGGGCCAAGTACAATAACTTCAGTTTTATCTGAGTTTAAAAGCAGGAAATTAGAGGTCATCCATGTCTTTATGTCTGTAAGACAATCCTGCAGTTTAGCTAATTGGTGCGTATCCTCTGGCTTCATGGATAGATAAAGCTGGGTATCATCTGCGTAACAATGAAAATTTAAGCAATACCGTCTAATAATACTGCCCAAGGGAAGCATGTATAAAGTGAATAAAATTGGTCCTAGCACAGAACCTTGTGGAACTCCATAATTAACTTTAGTCTGTGAAGAAGATTCCCCATTTACATGAACAAATTGTAATCTATTAGACAAATATGATTCAAACCACCGCAGCGCAATGCCTTTAATACCTATGACATGCTCTAATCTCTGTAATAAAATTTTATGGTCAACAGTATCAAAAGCAGCACTGAGGTCCAACAGAACAAGCACAGAGATAAGTCCACTGTCCGAAGCCATAAGAAGATCATTTGTAACCTTCACTAATGCTGTTTCTGTACTATGATGAATTCTAAAACCTGACTGAAACTCTTCAAATAGACCATTCCTCTGCAGGTGATCAGTAAGCTGTTTTACAACTACCCTCTCAAGAATCTTTGAGAGAAAAGGAAGGTTGGAGATTGGCCTATAATTAGCTAAGATAGCTGGGTCAAGTGATGGCTTTTTAAGTAATGGTTTAATTACTGCCACCTTAAAGGCCTGTGGTACATAACCAACTAACAAAGATAGATTGATCATATTTAAGATTGAAGCATTAAATAATGGTAGGACTTCCTTGAGCAGCCTGGCAGGAATGGGGTCTAATAAGCATGTTGATGGTTTGGATGAAGTAACTAATGAAAATAACTCAGACAGAACAATCGGAGAGAAAGAGTCTAACCAAATACCGGCATCACTGAAAGCAGCCAAAGATAACGATACATCTTTGGGATGGTTATGAGTAATTTTTTCTCTAATAGTCAAAATTTTGTTAGCAAAGAAAGTCATGAAGTCATTACTAGTTAAAGTTAATGGAATACTCAGCTCAATAGAGCTCTGACTCTTTGTCAGCCTGGCTACAGTGCTGAAAAGAAACCTGGGGTTGTTCTTATTTTCTTCAATTAGTGATGAGTAGAAAGATGTCCTAGCTTCACGAAGGGCTTTCTTATAGAGCAACAAACTCTTTTTCCAGGCTAAGTGAAGATCTTCTAAATTAGTGAGACGCCATTTCCTCTCCAACTTACGGGTTATCTGCTTTAAGCTACGAGTTTGTGAGTTATACCACGGAGTCAGACACTTCTGATTTAAAGCTCTCTTTTTCAGAGGAGCTACAGCATCCAAAGTTGTCTTCAATGAGGATGTAAAACTATTGACAAGATACTCTAACTCCCTTACAGAGTTTAGGTAGCTACTCTGCTCTGTGTTGGTATATGACATTAGAGAACATAAAGAAGGAATCATATCCTTAAACCTAGTTACAGCGCTTTCTGAAAGACTTCTAGTGTAATGAAACTTATTCCCCACTGCAGGGTAGTCCATCAGGGTAGTCCATAACAGTCCTTATTCTCTGTGAAGCCCGTAAAATTTTCACTGAAAGCCAGATAAATTTTTCAAATGGTTTCCAACTGCTTGTCTCTAACAGCTTCTGAAAAAAATCTGATGGAAAAAAGTCCAAATCATTCCGCCATTTCCAGACAATGAAAATCCGACGAGGGGGCGGGACCACTCCTTCCACAAGGCGTGCTCACAGGCGAATGACGTCACCGACAGGCGTGGAAAAACTCACGCATGTGCACGAGGGTTCAAGCTTGTCTGATGTAAAAACATATGAATGAAATCCATATAGTTTTTGAAAAAAATAAAAAGGACCGTTACTTTATTGACAGACCTCGTGTGTATATATATATATATATATATATATATATATATATATATATATATATAAACATTCAATATAGAAATAGAAATTAAGCAAGCACAAGTTTTTACAGCCTTAATTATGGCCATAATTTTCAGGTCCTTCAGATGAGAACCTGACTCTAGTTCAAGCATAAATCCTGAAAATAAAACTAAATCATACTTTTGTTTTAATCTGATAGTAATGATGTGCTTTATAGAAAACAAAATCTGTTTTTACCATAAAGGTTACAAAACAGAACCAGACAAAAACTAACACCCAACAGTGGTCTAACTGTAGGATTCATCATTCTGATTTCTTCTTTAATTGCTGCTGTGATTTCATTCAGACTTTAAAGCTTGTAAAATTATACAATCATTTAGGGAAAATGACGAATATTTTATGGCAGATGAGACACCATTCTGGATGCAGACCTTCTTGGAGGTCCTACACTTGTTCCTCGGCTCCTTCCTCTTCATCTGATCCTCCTTCACCTCCAGAAACCCGGAGGTTAACCATCTCAAAGTTCTGTCTGAACATCTGACACTTCTCCCTGATGACCTGCAGAGACATGACAGCACACAGGTCTCAGTCAGTGGCGCCCTCCTCTGGTCCAGTTCAGTTTTCACAGGGTGATTCCTGTTCAAAACTTACATGGTGCCATATTTTCAAGCAGAAACTAAAGATGGTGATGACCAACAGCAGAGTCAGCAACCTGGTAACCACCAGTTTGACCACGGCGACTGTGTGATCTGCTGGAACTAATTCACAAAACATAATGAGTCCAACAGCTCCCAGTACACACAAACCTTAGAGGCCTTAAATCACCCAAATTCTGTTACACAAGTGTTTTTTTTTTTTTTCTGTGCACGGCGGCTGAGCTGCTGAGCACTCGTGGCTCACACATGCACATGTATGCGCTTGTGTCACGGTACTGCTGCAGCTCCCTCTTTCCACATCATCTTTGATCATCCTTCCCCACACTATCATCTGAAGCAACTACATTTTGAAATTTGCTGCAGTCTGGTGGACAAATGATTAGTGCACATGCTTCTAAAGCACAAGGTAACATGTTCTCGACCACTGGTGTCCATTCCCCGTGAATCTGTAGTTGCACCAGGAAGGGCAGGCAGAGTAGAACTTGTGCCAAATCAACATCTTATCTGGTGAACCTGAATGAAAAAGGGTGAAGCTGAAAGGTTAAAATTTTTGCAAGCCAACTGCTGGTGTAGGCCCCTACTCCCCCACGATGCTTAACTATAATAAGCAGGTGTAGAAAATGAATGAATGGCACAGGCAATCTTACTGGAGTTGAACATATTATAATATAGAAAAATGAGCAGCACTTTGTAAGATTAGCTCTTGGGATCCTTCTACAGGTAGTGCAGCAGATAATCCTTCAAATGGTGATACAAGCACCAGATTTGGCAAAAGTACACCTTAGATATAACTCTTTTGAAAAAACTGATGAGCTACTTGAATTGTCAATAGGCAGCCGTGTTGGGGTCAATTGAAGAATTACATAGGGGTCAAAATATAAAAATGCTCCAGTCATATGGAAAATTATACCACATTATTTGTCTGATTGTAAAGATTCCAAAAAGGTATAGTTTGGACTATCTATGACTGAATTCTATAGAGTTATGGGGTAAAAACAACAAGAATGGTGACAAAGTTCAGTTTAAGTTTGCACAGGGGTCAAAAGTTAGAGTTGCTCCAATTTTGTTCAAAGGTGATGCAAATTATTGGTTGAGTTAATAGAGTTTCAAAAAGGAATAGTTTGCCCCATGTATCATGCTTAGTTATCATGTTATGGGGTAACATATGTCACATGTCATAGAATTCAATGGACGTCAACATTATTTGACCTTTACTTTAGAGACCAAGCATTCAGCACTGTCAAAACTATTCCATTTATTAATACAAGTAGCCCAATCAACAATTTGCACCATTTTATTAAAATTGGAGCAACTTTAATTTTTGACCCCTGTACAAACTGAAACTGACCTTTGTCACTATTCTTAAGGTTTTTAACTCCATAACTCCAGAACATTGAGTCATAGATAGTCCAAACTATACCTTTTTGGAATCTTTATGATCAGACAAATAATGTGGTCTAGTTTTCAATATGATTGGAGTATTTTGACCCCTGTGTAATTCTTCAATTGACCCCTACATGGCCACCTATTGAAAATTCAAGTGACCCGTTTTTTTTTTCTTTTTTTTTTTCAAAAGAGCAATGTCTAAGGAGAATTTGTGCTGGATTTGGTGCTTGTATCACCATGTGAAGTATTGTTTCAGTTATTTGCTGCACTAAGGTGTGAAAGTGTAATTCTTTGTGAGCCTCCCCAGTGCTACATGTGCATTTTTGGTAAGCTGATGGAAGAGGAACTATTTTTCTGGCAGTTTCTGTTGTCAATATTAGACATAACCAAAATGAAATAAATGTGAGAAATAATTCATCAAATCAGGCAAACAAACAGTAGCATTTCCAACACTCCTGGTAGAGACACAGAGCTCATTTTGAGTTTCCTTGAGGATCACTGGGAGCGTTGCTCTCATGCAGTCAGTGTGCACAAGATATACCGTGTTAGCAGGTTATAGCCTCTAACCTGTTAACATGGTTGCTATAAATAACATGTTCTGTAGCAGCCACACATCTGGTTCAGGTCTGACATGATAGTGTTTGAATCAGTTCTGAGAAAAAAATGTTTTCATCCGACACTGATGTCAGATCCAAACTACTAATCTGTCAAACTAGTTCAAAAGATGAAACTATTGTTCCTTTGCTGCAGGGAGTTTTGAGATGTTTCCATGGACGTTCATTCATTCATTTTATGTTCACTCCTATTAAGGGCTACAGGGGGGCAGGAGCCTGTCCTAGCAGTCATGGGGCGTGAGGCGGGGTACAGCCCGGACAGGACGGCAGTCTATCACAGCACCACACATAGAAAGACCAGCTCATTCACACGCGCACCGATGGTCAATTTAGAGTCACTATTTCACCTAATCTCCATATCTTTGGTAGTGGAGGAAGAAAGAGGATGTCCATGTAAAGAGCATGCAAACTCCACACAGAAAGCACGTGGTGGGAAACAATCCCACAACCTTTTGGCCATGACGTAACAGTACTAACCACCATGCCACCCTTTGGTGAATGTGCTGACAGAATTTTTACTGTGTATTTTTGTTTCCTAGATTTTTTTTTCCTCAAAAGAAACTCCATCCAAGAACTTCAATGTAGAACCAGGAACTGACCTTAAATGTCCTAATTCTTTGAGCCAAACCTGGTGTGTGTGTGTGTGTGTGTGTGTGTGTGTGTGTGTGTGTGTGTGTGTGTGTGTGTGTGTGTGTGTGTGTGTGTGTGTGTGTGTGTGTGTGTGTGTGTGTGTGTGTGTGTGTGTGTGTGAGATGCTTGAGGTATTTGAGTCACAGCTGATGTGAACACAGTCAGCGTCACATTTGTTGATGAGCTTCATCTTACCTGAGACAGAGACAGAAGACGACTTTCAGAGGACAAGGAATGAGAAAAAACATGGATGTAATAAACACATCTGTAGTTTCCTTGGTGGGTGTGGTCTGCAGCAGGAAATATGAAGATGGCAGAGTGATTGACAGCAGTCTAGGTGGAGTTGTGTGCCATGTTGGAGGATGTGAAGGTGAGCTGGAAGGAGCCTCCTGGGAACTGTGGCTGGATGGAACAGCTGATGGAGACGTTCAAGCCTTTGAACACCTGAAACCCCTCCTGTTGGACCACAAAGACTCCGCCCACAGAGGAGAAGAAAGAGATGTTTGGCTGAAACAGCAGCTCTGTAATCACAAAAAGACCCGATTGGCTGAAACAGCAGCTCTGTAAAGACCATTGCCTCATTCAACATGAACTTCGCCAGGAAAACAAAAACGTTTTGCTCCTGTTTTGGCATTAAGTGTCACGTTTACACAAGACATGCTCTGAGGCACCATATATATATATGTATGTTGTTATGTGCTGGGGTGTTTGGCTGGTTTGTTTTTTGTTTTCTGTTTCTCCCACCAGGTGGTATGCATTCAGGACTGAGTGGCTGAGCATCAGGACCTCACCCTGAACACCTGAGGCTTGTTTTCACGTGCAGGTCATCAGGACTCACAGCTGTGGTGTATTTTGTCATAATCAGAGATTGCTGCATTTAAACCTTGAATGCACAGTGTGTGATTGCCAGAGACTCGACCTTGTGAGCAGACGTGTGAGATCGACGTCAGGAGAACAATCTCACCATCACGGACGCAGAGACCACTCCAGGTTTGACGCCACAGTCTGTGAAGGAGGATTGGGTGAGGTCTCACGCTCTTCAGCACACTTCCTGAGGTAATTTGGTTTTGGTGACTTTTATGAAGTAATGACAGTAGATTTGGTGTCCCACACACCTTGTGTTATTGGGCTGTCACGTTATGCTAATTGTCTAATCAGCTTCTGCTGCAGTGGAGATTTGAACTGAGTTGTTCCGTGCCTGCAGGGTGAGAAGCTGATGTATAGATTTAAGCCAGGAAGTGTTTGCTGATTGCGTGCACCTTTGAGTTGTGTCTCTGTGTGGAGTTGGACTCACCTCATGTTTTCTTTCTTCACAGACTCAGTTTGTCGCGGCCACCTGGGGGGTGTTGGCGGGGTCCCTGGGTCCGAACTGCTGTGGCTCCGGACCGTTTGCGCTGCTGAGAGCGCGCCGTGTTTCCACCTCACCAGACCGCGGACTGTTTAGTTGTTTATCATCACTCACTGTTATGTTTATTAAATTCTGTTATCCTTTGAACCGTGCTCTGCTTATGCTGGGCGTTTCCCAGGTAAACTCTGCACCCGGGGGGGGGGGTTTTGGGGTATTTTTTTTTATTCCCTGTCTTCTCCTCCGGCCCCAGCCGTTTGAGCCGTACGTTGTCGGCGTTGCTGGGGTGGTGCAGTTCGGTTGTGCTGGGCGTTTCCCAGGTCACCTCTGCACCCGGGAGGGGGGGGGGTTGGGGTATTTTTTTTAAATTCCCTTTGCAACCTCCGGCCTTGGCGCGCCTCTGTGCCGTTTGCCATTGGCGTTGCTGGGGTGGTGCAGTTCGGTTATGCTGGGCGTTTCCCAGGTAACCTCTGCACCCGGGTGGGGGGGGTTTAGGGTTTTTTTTTTGTTACTTCCCTGTTCCACCTCCGGCTTCAGCGCGCCTTTGAGCCGTACGCCATCGGCGTAGCTGAGGTTTGGGGCAGTGGAATATACCCGCAGCTGGTGGCTGGTTTAAAAGTTGGAGGGGTGGCGCTGTCTTGTGCCGTATGCCATTACCGCTGTTCCACTCCTCCCGGTTGACTTTTGGGGTATAGTCGTGGTTGGTGACACTGGACGTACTTCCAGTTTCCACTGCACTGAGGGGGTGGGGTTGGGGTTGTTGTTGTTTGTATGTTTTTTTTTTTTTTTTCCCCCAGTTTCCGCCCTCAGGGTGTGACTGTGGTGTCCTCTGGGGGGGAAAGGACTGTGGGTCCATCTAGCCGTGGACGGCCGGGGCTGGGTCTGTTAGTCATGAGGGGGGGCGTCTCCTGGGGTTTGATGGAACGGTCCTCTGGGAGGCGCTGGGAGTCCCCGTGGGTGACTTTGGGTCCCAGAGGGACCTCGGCTGTGGTTATTACTCCTGGAGCTGGCGGGATGTCCTCTGGGGGGTGTTGGTCCCTACATGTCGTCCGGGGGGGTGTTTGCGTTTTTTTTGGTTTGCAAGCTTAAGTTTGGGTTGTGTTTTTTCTTTTCTCCTCTTCCCGGAGTTTGATGGAACGGTCCTCTGGGGAGGGGGGGTTGGTATGGTTGTTTGTGTTTGTCTTTTTTTTTGTTTATGACTAAGCAGACTTTAACACATAGTTGGAAGAAGGCTGAGTGCACAGGTTTAAGAACTCCTGGCCAAACTTATGCAAAGTGAACTAAAGCAAGAGTCGACAGGAATGAACGCAAAGGTGGAGACTCTAACAGGTTTGCTAAACGAAACAGAGGGCAAGACCATTCAAGTCAACAAGGGATGTCTCTGCACTGGAGTGTCAGCTGCGGAGCAGTCTGCTGCAGACAGGCTCAGGATGGGAAAGGACGGGCTCCAGGATGAGAGTGATGGTCTCGAAACGGAGTTCCCTGTTGACAGAGAAGAGGCGGCTGGGAGCGTGCATTATCCAGCTGAGGGAAGAGCTGGAGAGGCTCAACATTGAGATGATCAATGACTGCATGAAGAGATTAACATTGCAGGTGGAGCAGCTGATGATGGAGCTGTCATCAGAGCACAGTAACGCACAGCTCCTGGAGATGGGCCTTTCCCAGCTGGATCGTCAGCACAAGGAGCTGCAGGAGGTGTTTTTTCTTCCCAGCCAACATTCCAGCCATGGTCCCTGGAGGGGGGCTTTGTTGTTCCTGGCCCAGGTCCGTGTGGTCGCCGGGAGGCTTCCCGTGAGGGTGGGGTACTGTTGTGGGCTGGGGTGTTTGGCTGGTTTGGTTTTTGTTTTCTGTTTCTCCCACCAGGTGGTATGCATTCAGGACTGAGTGGCTGACCATCAGGACCTCACCCTGAACACCTGAGGCTTGTTATCACGTGTAGGTCATCAGGACTCACAGCTGTGGTGTATTTTGTCATAATCAGAGATTGCTGCATTTAAACCTTGAATGCACAGTGTGTGATTGCCAGAGACTCGACCTTGTGAGCAGACGTGTGAGATCGACGTCAGGAGAAAAATCTCACCATCACGGACGCAGAGACTGCTCCAGGTTTGACGCCACAGTCTGTGAAGGAGGATTGGGTGAGGTCTCACGCTCTTCAGCACACTTCCTGAGGTAATTTGGTTTTGGTGACTTTTATGAAGTAATGACAGTGGATTTGGTGTCCCTCACACCTTGTGTTATTGGGCTGTCGCGTTATGCTAATTGTCTAATCAGCTTCTGCTGCAGTGGAGATTTGAACTGAGTTGTTCCGTGCCTGCAGGGTGAGAAGCTGATGTATAGCTTTAAGCCAGGAAGTGTTTGCTGATTGCGTGCACCTTTGAGTTGTGTCTCTCTGTGTGGAGTTGGACTCACCTCATGTTTTCTTTCTTCACAGACTCGGTTTGTCACGGCCACCTGGGGGGTGTCGGTGGGGTCCCTGGGTCCAAACTGCTGTGGCTCCAGACCGTTTGCGCTGCTGAGAGCGCGCCGTGTTTTCACCTCACCAGACCGCGGACTGTTTAGTTGTTTATCATCACTCACTGTTATGTTTATTAAATTCTGTTATCCTTTGAACCGTGCTCTACTTATTTTATGCTGTGTCCTTCAAACGCTGGGTCGGTTCTCCGCCCGCGTCCGAAACATAACAGTATGTAACACTAAGGTAGCAGGAGGTGGTAAAATCACCGAATTTCAATACATCCACTTGGGAAATGATTCACAATATTAATACCAGCATTTTGGCATCAAAATTAATCCTATATCTTGAAACTAACCCCCCACCCCTTGAATGTAACAAAGTATGGTCTATTTTAAATTATCTGGCTATTCCGCTATGTGTAAAGTTTGTCCATGCTCTTCAAAAATGTTCACAAAGGTTTTATTTCAGTCACACTGTGTGAATAACAGAACTTAGGAGGCCATGCTCTTCAAAAACTTTAAAAACATAAGCCATTGTCAAAGGTTTTATTTCAGTAACACTGTGTGAATAATAGAACTTAGGAGGAGGCCGTGCACTTTAAAAAGTTTAAAAACATAAACCATTGTCAAAGGTTTTATTTCAGTAACACTGTGTGAATAACAGAACTTAGGAGGAGGCCGTGCTCTTCAAAAACTTTAAAAACATAATTACATGTGTAATTGCATGATCACTATAATAATATCAGTACTTATGTATCTTTTGTGACTTCTCTAAAACAAGTACTACCAAGTCAGGAGCATTATATATCATAAACCTAAATGTTGTGTTCAATGCAGGGTTCATCAAAACTAATCATGAAGTCAAAACAATTACATTCTAATATTTCAAAAGATGTTAAAATTACAGTATATATTGCAGTTTTCTTTTTTGCATGGGGTGGGGTTTTTTTTTGTCGTGACACCCACTTCCTATATGAAATATCTCCCAAATTACACAATGCACAATCTCTGAAGTGGATGTAAGCATATTTGGAAAAAAAAAAAAAGATTTTCTACTATTACCACCTCCTGCTACTAAGGGTCATATCTTACTGGGCTGCGACAGCCTGTGAATGGCAACCACTGTCCCCTCGCCTCAGTGGCAGAGCGGCGCAATCATCAATTTCTATTTAATCCAGTTGATGGCGGATGCAGCCTGTGAGCTGTTGCCAGCAACCTCCATTATGCTTAGCATTATTATGTGTCGTCAAGCATTAGATTAAAATAAAAATAGATTATTTGCTGTGCAGCACCCAGCTGACAAAGGAGTATCAGCTAGTTAAACATATGGTTAATAGTCTCTGACCATTCACTTATCAGGTTTACATTTACGTTGCCGCATTTAGTGGAACAACAACCTTGTCTACAACTGAGGCACAGTCACCTTGGTTCAATGATTATTTGCGTGACCTCAGGCAGAAGGCTAGAGGTTTGGAACGCAAATGGCGTTGTTCCAAATTAGAGGTGTTCCTCCTTGTGTGGCGTGATGCTATTTTAGAATATAAGCATGCACTACTGGCCACGAAGTGGACCTATTACTCTGAAAAACAAACATAACTCACAGCTTTTGTTTGACACGGTCGCATTTCTTATTCACGGGCAGCCACCTGTTAGTTGTTCTCCCTTTTCAGCACAGGATTTCTTGGATTATTTTGAGAAGAAAATAGAAGATATTAGGCTGAGCATATCTCAGCACGCCTCGGCCCAGCCATTAAAACCTGCTATGGAGGTGGGCGCTACCATTGAGGTGTTACCTCCACAGCATGTCTTTTTCCTGGTTCTGTCCCTCAGCCCCAACCAGTCCCAACAGAAGACTGCCCCTCCCTGAGCCTGGTTCTGCTGGAGGTTTCTTCCTGTTAAAAGGGAGTTTTTCCTTCCCACTGTAGCCAAGTGCTTGCTCACAGGGGGTCGTTTTGACCGTTGGGGTTTTACATAATTATTGTATGGCCTTGCCTTACAATATAAAGCGCCTTGGGGCAACTGTTTATTGTGATTTGGCGCTATATAAAAAAAAAATTGATTGATTGATTGATTACCTAGATTGACAGAATTTAATAGTATTTCATTGGGCGTGCTGACGAAAGTTGTGGCGTCTACAAAAAGCACAACCTGTTTATTTGATCCCATACCAACAAAATTGTTTAAGGACCTGTGGCCCACTCTTGGCCGACTGTGCTGGAAATTATTAATCTGTCATTAACCTCTGGATCTGTTCCGAAATGTTTTAAATCAGCAGTGATTAAACCATTACTTAAGAAATCTTATCTTGACCCTAGTGTATTGAAAAATTACAGGCCAATATCAAATCTATCATTGTGTTCCAAAATTTTAGAAAAGGTGGTTTCACGGCAGCTCACAGACCACCTTACTGAGAATGATCTTTTTGAGCCGCTGCAGTCTGCTTTTAGGAAATATCACTCCACAGAGACAGCGCTCACTAAAGTAGTGAATGATGTTCTGCAGGCAATGGACTCAGACACCACTACGGTTTTGGTGTTGTTAGATCTCAGTGCTGCGTTTGATACCGTGGATCATCATATTTTGCTCGATAGGTTGGAGAATTGTTTTGGGATTACTGGAAGTGTCCTTGCCTGGTTGAACATCACATCTGTCCAGTCGTTCTCAATGTGTCTTGTATAATGGCACTACCTCTGACCTTGCTGACATGAGATTTGGGATTCCACAGGGATCTGTTTTAGGCCCCTTGCTTTTCTCCCTGTATGTGGCACCCCTTGGGTGTATACTGCAGAGTTTTGGGATTGCCTTTCATTGTTATGCTGATGATACTCAGTTGTACATGCCCATTAACTGCGGGAAATCTCACTCCAATAAAATCCCTGGAGGACTGTCTTCTATCAGTGAGAAGTTGGAAGTAACTTCCTACTTTTAAACTTTGATGAGACTGAAATGATGGTTCTTGGTCCAGCGAGACGTCGGCATCAGTTTGACCAGCTGCATACAAAATGAGGAACCTTGGGGTAATTTTTGATCCCACGTTGTCTTTTGACCTCCACATCAGGGATGTTACTAGGACTGCTTTTTTCCATCTGAGATATATAGCAAGGATCCGCCCCATCCTGTCCATGGCTGATGCTGATATCCTGATTAATGCTTTTGTTTCTTCTAGACTAGATTATTGTAATGTTCTATTTTCAGGGTTACCACAGTCCAGCATTAGGGGTCTTCAGCTGGTTCAGAACACTGCCGCCAGACTTCTGACACGTAGCAGAAGGTCTGAACATATCACATGTTATATGGCTGGGGGGGCCTGGCTGCCTTTTTGTTTCTGTCCTTTGCTTCTCCTTCCAGGTGGTTTGCATTTGGAACTGAGTGGCTGTGTTGCTGAGTTTATCAGGACCTCACCCTGATCACCTGAGGCTGATCACCTGCGGCTCATCAGGACTCACAGCTGTGGTGCATCTGCATGGATTGGAACATGGTGGCATTTAAGACTGGAGTGCACAGTGTGTATTTGCCAGAGACTCGACCTTGTGACCAGACGGGTGAGATCGTCGTCTCGGGAGCCATCTCATCATCAATGGATGCAGAGAACGTCCAGGTTTGATGCACAGTCTGTGAAAGAGGAGGGGGTGAGGTCTCATGCTCGTCAGCACACTTCCTGAGGTACGTTAGATTTTGTGACTAACATTTATACAGTCAGTAAATGTGGTGTCCCTCACACCTTTATTATACTCAACAAAAATATAAACGCAACACTTTTGGTTTTGCTCCCATTTTGTATGAGATTGATTCAAAGATCTAAAACTTTTTCCACATACACAATATCACCATTTCCCTCAAATATTGTTCACAAACCAGTCTAAATCTGTGATAGTGAGCACTTCTCCTTTGCTGAGATAATCCATCCCACCTCACAGGTGTGCCTTAGACTGTCCACAATAAAAGGCCACTCTGAAAGGTGCAGTTTTATCACACAGCACAATGCCACAGATGTCGCAAGATTTGAGGGAGCGTGCAATTGGCATGCTGACAGTAGGAATGTCAACCAGAGCTGTTGCTCGTGTACTGAATGTTCATTTCTCTACCATAAACCGTCTCCAAAGGCGTTTCAGAGAATTTGGCAGTACATCCAACCAGCCTCACAGCTGCAGACCACGTGTAACCACACCAGCCCAGGACCTCCACATCCAGCATGTTCACCTCCAAGATCGTCTGAGACCAGCCACTCGGACAACTGCTGAAACAATCGGTTTGCATAACCAAAGAATTTCTGCACAAACTGTCAAAAACCGTCTCAGGGAAGCTCATCTGCATGCTCGTCGTCCTCATCGGGGTCTCGACCTGACTCCAGTTCGTTGTCGTAACCGACTTGAGTGGGCAAATGCTCACATTCGCTGGAGTTTAGCGTGTTGGAGAGGTGTTCTCTTCACGGATGATGCAAAGGAGATGTGTTGCACTGCATGAGGCAAATGGTGGTCACACCAGATACTGACTGGTATCCCCCCCCCCATGAAAAAAAACTGCACCTTTCAGAGTGGCCTTTTATTGTGGGCAGTCTAAGGCACACCTGTGCACTAATCATGGTGTCTAATCAGCATCTTGATATGGTACACCTGTGAGGTGGGATGGATTATCTCAGCAAAGGAGAAGTGCTCACTATCACAGATTTAGACTGGTTTGTGAACAATATTTGAGGGAAATGGTGATATTGTGTATGTGGAAAAAGTTTTAGATCTTTGAGTTCATCTCATACAAAATGGGAGCAAAACCAAAAGTGTTGCATTTATATTTTTGTTGAGTGTACATTTGTCCTGTTGTGAACATACTGAGATTAGACTATCCTACCCATAATGCACTTCTGGGCACAGCATGTGCTCACTAAAATTAGCACATTACTTTAAAACTAAAACATATATGTGATATTTTCACTTCATAAAATGTCAGACATGACAGTAATTTTAAGTAACTTGTCCAAAATTAGTTTGGTTAAAATTTGAACCATAAGATAAAAATATATGCTTCTGGATGACTTGGGTGATATTGCCAGCGTATCAGTATGGTGTTAAAGGAAATATTGTATTTGTAAGACCAGTTCTCTTTTGCCTGCAGACAAGGGCGTAGGTTTGGTCTCAGCTTTGGTAGGGACAATACCACCCCCGGCCCCCCTGCCCACCACCACCTCCTAACCCACTCATACCATTAGACACACAAGTACAGCATAATACATAACATATGACGACATAATGCTGAATAATTTAACACTTTATTTACAATATTAAGTGTGTAGGCAAACAAACAAATAGCTTAAATAACAAAATTGCACCCAAAATCACGAATCTATTCTATAGGCCTACACCTGAGAGAACAAGACAACAACAAAAAATATACTTGTGGAGCTAAAAAAAAAAAAAAGTTTTTGCAACCAAGATGTATAATCTATTCTCTTCATCAATAATGCAGTTGTAGGTATCTGGCAACCTAATTTGCCAAAAAAAAAAAAAAAGGGATTTCCAATAACATATATGGTGTATTACGGTAAACGTAAGCCTGTGATGTCATAACGCAGAGGAAAAACACGGAAGTTTCACACTAGTGCGCCGCTGATTCTCATTACCGTAAGTTCTCATGTAAGCCCTCACTCTGAAAAATTTCAACACTGACAGCAAGCCAAGAACCCGTGCTTTCCAACAGTATGCTATATGTTGCATATATTATGGTAAAGTGCGTTCGGTGACTTTTGAAACGAGGGAAAAGTATGAAAAAGAGCGCAAAAGTGACAGAAAAGTACAGAGACAGACAGCAAACATAAATGTAGTAATTTTTGAGGAAAAGGCAGGGTGTTAGTGTCATTTGTGAAGATGTGTTTGTGTGGGTGTGCAGTTTATTTTAAGTGTGGCGCACAGCATTGTTCGCAAGCCCCGCCCTTCTTGTTTTTCTGCACCGGAGCAGTGTTGTCAGATATGAAATATGAAACTATCGTACCAAAACCTCAAAATTATCGTATTTTGGGAGAAATTATCGTACACAAACAAAACGCATACAACGTAGCTATTTTAGCGTTTTTTTTTTAATTTACAAAGAATTTTATGTCACATTTTTAAACAGTAATTATAGTAATGGGGAAACTATGGCACAAAAAGAACACAAATGCACTACCAGACTAGAAAGATTTTTTTTTTTTCTGTGAAGGGACACAAACGTGTTAATTACCAGACTAGAAAGAGTCGAATTCAACCTCGAGGTCGCTGTCGTCATCTGATGCCACTTGTGCAGATTTTGTTGAACACAGAAAAAATGTTGACACCTCCATAAGGAACTTGAACCTTTTTTTTTTTTATTATTTTTCTTGTATATCTCTTTGCTCTTGTGTTTTGTTCGTTTGTTATTGCATTTGTTGAAATAAAGTTTCGAAAAAAAAAAAGATGTTTGTTGGGGAATCTTCCTGTCACGGTAAAGATTGGATGGAACTCATTACTTTGTATGAGAGGACCGGGCTTTCAAATGACTGTCCCGGCAGCCCAAAGCCAGCAGCAGCCCTGTGTGTGTTGTGTCTTTGATGCCGCCTGAGTGCAACACCTGCAAAATGATTCTTGGGTGTCAGAGAGAGATGCGTGTTTGGGCAACCAACTGAAATTATCGTACATATTGAATTTTTTCCCATTATTGATCGTACAGAGGGCAAAACTATCGTACAAATACGATAATTATCGTACATCTGGCAACACTGCACCGGAGCCACCCATCCTCTGCGCTCCGGGACCTCCCACTTTACAAATGAAGCACTGCCTGCCACGAGATGCGCTTTGTTTACGTCCATGTGAGAAGAACGTGAGCTAATGAAATTGCAACATGGTAACCCTGTCACTCTGGCACATCGAAAACACAAAACGTGACGACTAAAATTATAGTATCGAGTTCGCAAAAAAATAGTGAATGATTTTGTTATATAAAAAAAAATGCTACATATTGGTAGGGACTATTTTGCCATCCCAAAATATTGGTTGTGACTTGTCCCTATGGTCCATATGCAAACCTACGCCCCTGCCTGCAGAGGATAGCTTGTGGAGGTTGCTTGTGGAACCAGCTCTCTTCTGCTTGCGGAGGGTAAAACTATACATCTGTTAGGAAACTTTTAACAGGTAGGTGCTGAACTGATTTTATGTCTTAAAAGTGTTTGTCACTGTTCATCTTTATTTACTATGTTATCGGTCTAAAAGTTATCGGACAAAAATGTATCCCGATTAATCCGATAATGAAAACATTATCTTCGATAATTATCTGTTATTGGATTATCGTAACTGTGCCCACCACTGTTAGTAGTTTTTTTCTGAACAGTCCTCCATTCATTTGACAAATGTGAAATTGCTTACCTGAACAGTCTGTTGCGAGATGACACTTTAACATACATCATTGCTCTGTGGAACAAACAATCTCCTTTACTGGCTCATCCCTCACCTCAGAATTAAAGAACATTTTTGATGATGTGGTAGAGAGGGAGTCGGCCTCCCAGCAGTCACTTTCAATCAAATGGGGTCCTTGCAGTGTTGCCAAATTTTCTTCTTTTTTTTTTGTTAAGGTTTTGCCCAGCAACTTAAAATATGAGCTGGCGGTTTGGGACATCACTTCCCTTGGTTAATTAATTTAATTAGTTATGAAGACCAACAACTGGTTGATGGCGAAACAAAGGGAGAAAAGACGTAAGCTGGTATTTGTGTTTTACCCTTGGACGTCTGTGTGTTCCACAATGTCGCTGGCTCACTGCACTGATGGAGAAACCTCTCCAGCTCCAGAGCTCACTGCTGCTGGGCCCATGAAAATTGGCAGGGCAAAATTAACACCAGAGGAACCACAGTGTCGGCTTAATGACAAACAACGCATATATCCAGGGTGGGCGCAACTAACCAAAAGGTTAGCTTTGATATCCGCTAACTGAAGAGTTAGCTTTTATAACGCTAAACCAATAAAAAATTTAATTATTGGTTGAATTAATAGCATTTAAAAAGGAATAGTTTGCACCATCTATCATGCTTAGTTATCACGTTATGGGGTAACATATGTCATACGTTATAGAATCCAATGGCGTCGACCTTGTTTGACCTTTTCTTTGGAGACCAAGCATTCATCACAGTCAAAACTATTCGTTTTATTAATCCTAGTAGCGCAATCAATAATTTGTATCACTTTTTACCAAAATTGGGGCAACTTTAACTTTTGACCCCTGTACAAAATGAAACTGACCTTTGTCACCATTCTTGTTGTTTTTACCCCATAACATTCAGTCATAGATAGTCCATCTATACCTTTTATGGAATCATTATGATCAAGCAAATAATGTGATATATGGTTAGAGCATCTTTTAATTTTGACCCCTGTGTAATTCTTCACTTGACCCTTACCTGGCCGCCTATTGAAAATTCAGGTGGCTAATCTGTTATTTCAAAAGAATAATGTCTAAGGTGTATTTGTGCCAAATTTGATGCTTGTATCACCATTTGCAGGATTTTTTTCAGTTATCTGCTGCACTGATAGGTGAGCACTTTCAGGGCCAAATCTGGGTGAGCGGGAAATTTGAAATTTCTCATAAATCAGTCAATTTTCTGCTTATTTCAGAAAAATAAGATGTGCTGTCCTATGTTTTCCAGTATGCAGAATTGATTTATACAGTTATGTTGGTGATTAGAGGTTAAGGTTATGTTGGGGAAAGTGAGGAACACGGACCCACAACAGGGGGCGCAAATGAACGGACAATGAAGAAAGTCAAATAACAACACTTTACTGTTGTGAACACGCACAACAAACACAACAGATCACAATTGTGGAAATAAACCAATTCCAATGGTGTCGTGTGGGCAGGCTCGACGATAGGAGACGTCTGTCCGAGTTGAACCGGAACCACCCGATTTCCTCTGCCACCGAACCCCGGGAATACTGGAGCCGCCAAGTCCCGAACTCCCAGGTGGCCACTGCCTCCGCTCGTCGGATCCGGTACTGCTGGCGAGGAACAGAAACAGTCAGATGTGGGTGCGGCTGCACCCAGCAACACGTAGGGCGGAAAAACCACCTCCACCTCTCGTCAGGAAAACACTAGTTAGTGCAGGAATGTGTGTACTTATCAATAAGGTCCAATACAGTCTCCTGCTGTTCCACTCGCTATCTGCGCAAAAGCAACAAGGTATTATGTCAAGAAGACAACACAATTGGCTGAGTATATTACCTCCTTGGTAGAGCGATATCTCGGCAATGAGGTGGAGATGCCAAATTTTTCACATATCTTTTGTGTTTTAGCACCTGAAATGATCAAATTTAGTGTGTGACTACATCAATTGATTGAACATATTGTTAGCAAAAAGTTAATTGCTAACATGCAGTTTTAAGTAGGGATGTCCCGATCTGATCACGTGATCGGAAATCGGGCCCGATCACGTGGTTTCAGACTTGATTGAAATCGGACATTGCATCCCGATCAGGAATCCGATATAGATTTTATCTTCATTATTTTGATCAGCACTATTTCAAGCTCATTATTGTACATTAATGGGTCTTTCACGCGTCGGAAGCTTCAGAGGCATCAAGAATCAGTCTAAAAAGCATTATTTTCAATGAGACGTGTTGCTTTTTAGAGGCATCAGAAGCGTCACGTCAAAAGCCGAACTAAAGCGACGCTTCTGACAGGAGTGCACATTGCCGCTTGTCGGCAGGCTGACGCGGTCAAAGTTCAAACCAATCTTTTTCTTTTCTTTTTTTTTATTGAACAAAAGAAAAAAACATAAGTTCAACCCAATCCAACTTTTGACGCTCTGAGCTGTGACGTAGCTTCGCGCTGTCCAATAGGAACGACACGTCGGGCCAAAACACGGAAGACTAGTGGCAGAAGCCACTGATTTGTACAAAACAGGAGCAGTTTTCTGAAGAAAAATCCTTGGAAATGTTTTTTGTTGTTGTTGTTGTTGTTTATTACCTCAAAAGTTCTGATTACTGTTTAAAAAAGTTTAGAACACTTGTAATTAAAATAGCTAAATAAATAAATGGTTCTTTAGAAACCTTTCATCTGTAAATTAAAACCACCTGTTATTTCAGATTAGATAATTTCTTGTTTAACATAAGGAACCTCTGACATTTATATGTAGACAAATAAAATGACATGGAAATTTGTACATTTTTTTTAAAGTCTGGTAGAATATTACTTGATTGTTCAAGCTACCTCAAGAAGAAGTGCACTGTTTAAGTGATAAATAATAAAATAAGGTGATTCAAATGAAAATATTATAAATTTAGCATTTGTTCATTGTTCATTCAGTTTTTTAAAGTATCGGATCGGGACTCGGTATCGGCAGATACTCAAAATCAGATGACTCGGAATCGGATCGGGGCCAAAAAAAACCTGATCGGGACATCCCTAGTTTTAAGTATCTTCGCATTCCGTGAGGTTATCATATTGAGCATTCTAAACGCAGAAGAAGTTAATGAAAAACGTGTTAAATTTTTTAATAGTCTGAACACGGTTGGAAAAAATAAACAGTCGGGCTTTTAATCACAGAAATGACTCTGGTCCCACATGCGAGGGGTTTAATGGAAATACAATGAAATCAGACAGGACATTTTATCCAATGTGAGCGAAAAACCTTTTGTACAAAATCCATTATATATAGTGTTTATTACATGGAAAACAATACAAAAACTTTGGGACTTTTTTGTGTGGTGACTGTGAATATCTAGTTTATACGACGATAGTTTAGGTGAGTTTTACTGTACATGGGACTGAACAATAAATTTACAAAGCTTTGACGATGATGTCGGCTTCCATCCCACACAGCAGACTTTATTTTCCCAAATTTGTCTTCTGTTCGGATCTGAAAGGGAATCTGTACATCTTGAACCCCTTGTTGTGACTATTTGCTATTATGCTGTATTTCTATTTACATGCAGATAGAGTAACAGCGAGATAGCACCATGAGTCACGTGACCAATTTTTTTTTTTTTTTTTTTTTTTTTTTTGACTTGTCATGTCGCCACTCTCTCAATTTAGGCACAATACTCTCAATTCCACCTCCCAGTAACATCAGCCAGTCAGACCAGTTGTTCACAGGACCTGAGGGCGAAGGTCAAATCTGTGTGGAAGATCAGGATATGATTCATCCTCTTCCACACATTCCACTTTTGTGTTGTTGTCGGACAGTTTGAGTTTTCTATTCGCTGAGTTTGGACCCGCGTGAGTCTACAGAAATCTGATGGAAGAAAACACAACACAGCTGCAGTTATCAATCGATGAGTTCAGCGATCAATGCAGCCAGAGTTATCAGTCGATCAGTTCAACAATCAACACGACACAGCTGCAGTTATCAATCCATCAGTTCAATAACATTTGTTGAACACAACACGACTGCATCACTTGTGCTGGTGCGATGCTCTTTTTTTTCTGACTCGTAAAAGTCCCATAATCTTTTTTTTTTTTAACATATGTTTATTAATTTTCTTTTTACACAAACACAAAACAAAAACAGAACCAAATATATAACAACAACAACACCCCAGCTCAAAATAAAAAAAACCAAACTCATAATAAAAAAAAAAAAAGATACAGTTTAAAAAAAGAATCATGGGCATTCCACTATTGGTAAAATAACCTTTTTACATCACAGAAAGCCCCGTGAAAAAATAGCTGCCAGATCCAGACCAACATACCGCAAATAAGGGTCCCATATTTTATAGAACGCATCTTCCCTATTATGTAGCTTACTGGTTAGGAAGTCCAATGAAATGTATTCAAGAACAGTCCGCTGCCACTGTGTTCTTGATGGGGCTTTGTCTATAATCCAGTTCGAGAGGACACATTTCCTAGCACAGAAAGTAAGCATCATGTAAAGTTGTCTTTCACATTTCTTCTTAATGTTATTTGTCATTCCCAGCAACATATACAATGGGTTACATTCAGTAATAATAGAAAGGATCTTGTCCAGTTCACCTTTTATACTAAACCAAAATTGTTGTATTTTCCTACAGGACCAAAGACAGTGAGTGAGGTTACCCACCTCTGTTTTACACTTAGGGCAGAGCGGAGAAAGGTCTGAATTAAATCTGTGACGCTGAGGAGGAGATATATGAACACGATGCAAAATCTTAAGTTGCATTGCTTTTACCCTATTACAAACACTCAAAGACCCTGCGTTCTCCCAAGTTTCATTCCAGGCCTCGTCACTGATCACCAAAGCTAACTCCCTCTCCCATGTCCCCTTCAAATGAGCCAAATCTGAGCCTTCATATTCTCTCAATAAACCATAGCAAATCTTAACAGAGCATTTAAGTTTAGGCTGAAATAGTTGTTTTTCACAATCAGTGACAGTTTGGTTGGCAAGTATAGTTGTGTTCTTTAGGATCTAATCTCTCACTTGCAGGTACCGAAAAAAATCATGTCTGTGAATTCTGTATTTATTTACTAACTGATGAAGGACATTAGGTTTGATCTGTCCATCAAATCAGAAAGGGTAGAGATACCTTTTTCCGCCCACACAGAAAAACCAGAGTCCAAAGTCCCAGGCCGGAAAAGGGGATTGCCACATAACGGAGTGAAGAGAGATGTTAAGTGAGACCTACCCTCCATCTTTTGAATTATTTGCCAAGTTCTGACAGTACATAAAGTGAGAGGGTTACTACAGAATATTTTTAGAAGTTTACCTTTTTTCAGGAATAGTAAATTTTTCAGAGGGAGGTTGGACATGGAACTTTCTATATCAAGCCAGAGAGAAATAGGTTCTTCCACCCAGTCCGCCGCTACACACATATGGGCACTGAGCTGATACTTTCTTATGTCTGGGAGATCAAGCCCCCCCTTTGAAGATGAGAGGCATAATGTAGATATTTTAAGGCGAGGCTTTCTCCCTGCCCATATAAACGCACTAAACCAGCCATTCAAAGTCTTAACAGTCTTATTTGAAAAAATAACTGGGACCATCCGAATCGGATATAATAGCCTGGGTAAGATGTTCATTTTAAGAAGAGCAACTTGGCCGAGCCAGGACAAAGGCAAAGTCTTCCACCTCTCCAAGTCCAATTTAATGCGCTCAAACAGAGAGGTGAAATTACATTTATACATGTGATCAAAAGCAGGTGTAATCTTAATCCCTAAATAGACAAAGCCCTCTGGAGACCAATTAAAAGGAAATGGAGAAGGGACCTGAGGTTTTTCTTTTAAAGTGCCCAGCGGCATCACTTCTGATTTATTAAAATTAATTCTGTAACCTGAGATGTTGCTGAATTTGTTAATGGTCTCGATGAGTGAGGGCACAGATATTTCAGGTTGGGTCAATACAACCAGAACATCATCAGCATATAAAGTGATTTTATGCTGTCTTTGTCCTAGACTCAGGCCGTAAATATCCTTCCGGGCTCTCACCGCCTCCGCTAGCGGCTCTACTGCCAGGGCAAAAAGTAAGGGGGAGAGGGGGCAGCCCTGCCTAGTCCCCCTCAAAACACAAAAATTTGGGGACCGCAACCCATTAGAAAGAACTGCTGAACAGGGATTGCTATACAGAAGCCTAATCCAACTTATAAAATTTTCACTTAAACCAAATTGCCGCAAAGTAAAAAAAAAAAAAATGTATCTGTATCTTATTTAAAATCAAATTTCCAAGTTAAATCATATTTCACTTTTTTATGTGATCTGTGGTTCTGAGGGAAGTTTCAAACTGCACGAGTTTAGAATGTCATCTTGGATTCAATAATATGTGCGCATAATATTAATATGGCTTATTAACTGGCAGTATTAATAGTCACAGTTTCTCTCTGTATTTATAGACCGCTAACGGAGCTACGTTCACAAACACAAAACAAATGCTCAAAAAATAAATAAATAAAAACTAAAATCCCAAACACTGTCATTGTTTGCACAGTTTATCTCTGTATTACATTTCTAAACAGAGGAAGGGCTCACTCGTGTTGCGTTCAACACGACTGATAAAATCTAGCTACACCTCATCCATCCCGTTGAGCTTCCCCACTGAAGAAAACCCACGTAAGTTTTGTCTTTACATAAAAATACAACGAGTGTCTTTTCACTTTAAAAAGAACAGATTTGCATGTACACACTGTCTTTAAACAGACACACTAACTGTCCATTTACGCTACAGGCGCTAATCTCAGCAAAACACCATCCTGACTGTTGCAGACAGATAGGAACTAACGTATGATTTTAGGGTTGACAAACATTTTTGACCGTTAAACTTTGCTCACTTTACCAGCACAAAAATGTTAGCGGACTGAAAGTTAGCAGAACTAAATTTAGAGGAAGCTCATTGGTCCCACTGATGGTTTTCAAAGGTAGCTGAACAGCTAATACCGTACACAAAAGTTAGCTTTGCTAATTAGCGGTTAGTGAATTAGCAGAACTGCGCCCACCACTGAATATAATGTAACCATCGATTTCTATTTAATCCACTAGATGGCAGATGCAGCCTGTGAGCTGTTGCCAGGCAGCCGCCATCTTGCTTAGCGTTATGTGTCTTTAGGCGTTAAATAGAAATTAAATAGAAATAGATGACACACTGACTTAAGCTTGGATTAAAGTGATCTGAAAATGCTGTATTGTGCAGCCTTCAGGTGCAGCAACAAGCTGACAAAGGATTGTGGAGTGAGCTTATACAGTAGTGTTCAGAATAATAGTAGTGCTATGTGACTAGAAAGATTAATCCAGGTTTTGAGTATATTTCTTATTGTTACATGGGAAACAAGGTACCAGTAGATTCAGTAGATTCTCACAAATCCAACAAGACCAAGCATTCATGATATGCACACTCTTAAGGCTATGAAATTGGTCTATTAGTAAAAAAAAAAGTAGAAAAGGGGGTTTTCACAATAATAGTAGCATCTGCTGTTGATGCTACAAACTCAAAACTATTATGTTCAAACTGCTTTTTTAGCAATCCTGTGACTCACTAAACTAGTATTTAGTTGTATAACCACAGTTTTTCATGATTTCTTCACAACTGCGAGGCATTAGTTTTGTTGGTTTGGAACCAAGATTTTGCTCGTTTACTAGTGTGCTTGGGGTCATTGTCTTTTTGAAGTACCCTTCAGCATAAGGCAACATGATCTCTTCAAGTATTTTGATATATCCAAACTGATCCATGATACCTGGTATGTGATATATAGGCCCAACACCATAGTAGGAGAAACATGCCCATATCATGATGCTTGCACCACCATGCTTCACTGTCTTCACTGTGAACTGTGGCTTGAATTCAGAGTTTGGGGGTCGTCTCACAAACTGTCTGCAGCCCTTGGACCCAAAAAGAACAATTTTACTCTCATCAGTCCACAAATATTCCTCCATTTCTCTTTAGGCCAGTTGATGTGTTCTTTGGTAAATTGTAACATCTTCTGCACATGTCTTTTATTTAACAGAGGGACTTTGATGTCTTTGATCATCCTAGAGCTGATCAGTGGGTGAGCCTTTGCCATTCTGGTTATTCTTCTATCCATTTTGATGGTTGCTTTCCATTTTCTTCCATGCGTCTCTGGTTTTTTGTCCATTTTAAAGCATTGGAGATCATTGTAGATGAACAGCCTATAATTTTTTGCACCTGCGTATAAGTTTTCCCCTCTCCAATCAACTTTTTAATCAAACTACACTGTTCTTCTGAACAATGTCTTGAACGTCCCATTTTCCTCAGGCTTTCAAAGAGAAAAGCATGTTCAACAGGTGCTGGCTTCATCCTTAAATAGGGGACACCTGATTCACACCTGTTTGTTCCAAAAAATTGACGACCTCACTGACTGAATGCCACACTACTATTATTGTGAACACCCCCTTTTCTACTTTTGTTTATTAATAGCCCAATTTCTTAGCCTTAAGAGTGTGCGTATCATGAATACTTGGTCTTGTTGGATTTGTGAGAATCTACTGAATCTACTGGTACCTTGTTTCCCATGTAACAATAAGAAATATACTCAAAACCTGGATTAATCTTTTTAGTCACATAGCACTACTGTTATTCTGAACACTACTGTATATAATATTAATGATGTGGGGAAATAACTAAAATTGCTGAATAAAGGTTATTCAGCATCTGATTTATTTTTTTGTGTTGATCTGTATTCTGTAAAGTAGTGACTTCAGTTTTACTGCCTGAATGCTTTGTCGTGATAAATATCTCACCTTTCGTTTAGCAATTCCGTTAGAAGTCTCACTTTCACAAGTCTCAGTTTATCCCTTTTAATTAGCCTCAGTTTTTTTCTTCATGTCAAGATTTCCATCCTGAGATATTCTGTAACAGCAAATTCATAGAATGGAAATGCTTTTTCTATCAGGTTGGTGGGTCATATGACAGTCACTTTGGCATTGTATATTCTACTAATATACAGTGGGGAAAATAAGTATTTGATCCACTGTCCGTTTTGCAGGTTTTCCCACCTACAAAGAATGGAGAGGTCTGTAATTTTTATCGTAGGTACACTTCAACTGTGAGAGACAGAATCTAAAAAAAAAAAAAAACACATTGTATGACTTTTAAATAATTAATTAGCATTTTCTGCATGAAAATATTGCATGAAATAAGTATTTGACCCCCTAGAAAAACAGAGCTTAACAATTGGTACAGAAACATTTGTCTGCCATTACAGAGGTCAGATGTTTCCTGTAGTTCTTGACCAAGTTTTCACACACTGCAGCAGAGATTTTGGTCCACTCCTCCATACAGATCTTCTCCAAATCTTTCAGGTTTGGAGTTTCAGCTCCCTCCAAAGATTTTCTATTGAGTTCAGGTCTGGAGACTGGCCAGGCCACTCCAGGACCTTGAAATGCTTCTTACAGAGCCACTCCTTAGTTGCCCTGGCTGTGTGTTTGGGGTTATTGTCATGCTGGAAGACCCAGCCATGACCCATCTTCAATGCTCTTACTGAGGGAAGGAGGTTGTTTGCCCAAATCTCGCAATACATGACCCCATCCATCCTCCCTTCAATACGGTGCAGTCGTCCTGTCACCTTTGCAGAAGAGCACGCCCAGAGTATGATGTTTCCACCCCCATGCTTCACTGTTGGGATGGTTTTCTTGGGGTTGTTCTCATCCTCTAAACATGGTAAGTGGAGTTGATTCCAAAAAGCTCTATTCTGGTCTCATCTGACCACATGACCTTCATGATCCAGATGGTCAGTGGTGAACTTAAAACGGGCCTGGACATGTGCTGGCTTGAGCAGGGGGACCTTGCTGCCCTGCAGGATTTTAAACCATGACAGCATCATGTGTTGCTAATGTAATCTTTGTGACTGTGGTTCCAGCTCTCTTCAGGTCATTGACCAGGTCCTCCTGTGTAGTTCTGAGCTTTGTCAGAATGATCCTTACCCCACAAAGTGAGATCTTGCATGGAATCCCAGACCGAGGGAGATTGACAATCATCTTGTGTTTCTTCCACTTTCTAATAAATAACCATAGCAGTTGTTGTCTTCTACCAAGCTGCTTTCCTGTTGTCCTGTAGTCCATCCCAGCCTTGTTCAGGTCTACAGTTTTGTTCCTGGTGTCCTTAGACAGCTCTTTGGTCTTGGCTATGGTGGACAGGTTGGAGTGTGATTGATTGAGTGTGTGAAGAGGTGTCTTTTATACAGGTAACAAGTTCAAACAAGTGCAATTAATACAGGTAAAGAGTGCAGAATAACAGGGCTTCTTAAAGAAAAATTAACAGGTCTGTGAGAGCCAGAGCGCAGAGGCTGCCTTCAGCAAATCCAGTTGTGAGCGAGAAGGCCCAAGTCTGACCACGGTGACATCAACGGAGGTCAGGCCGCCTTCCCCGCACACCTCCACAGCCAACGCGGTTTCTCCTTCCCAAGAGGAGCCATGCTCCGTGAGCAGCTGAGATTCATGCTGTAGTCAGCAACCCGTAACCATGGAGACGCACAACGCTATGTGCAAGTATGTCTATTATACTATAGTACAGCGCTTTGCTACCATCTACTGGAATAAAAGAGCATTACATCATCTGCCACACTATTACAGCACATACACTCGATAATGGTGATATTTGATAATTGCCCACGGCACCCCTGATGATCGATCACGGCACCCTAGGGTGCCGCGGCACCCCGGTTGAGAATCACTGGACTACAGTGACTGACCTTTAGCTCACCTTGACGAAGGATTTCCAGAATACACATGAATGAACCTGCTATTTGGTCTAAACAAAATAGAAAATCAATTTCTCCGACCTTTGCTAAAATATCCCTTCAAAGAACAAGTCCGCAGTCCACCGTCATCCACATACCTAATTTGGAAAAATGTAAGTGAAAAGGAGGAGTAAGTGTGTGTGTGTGTGTGTGTGTGTGTGTGTGTGTGTGTGTGTGCATGCGTGTGAACAAATTCATGGTTGTAAAATTGTGCTTTTAGTTTTTTCTGTGGTTCAGCTATTTCGCAGTTAGTCTATCAACAGGATGATCAGGAGATAAATGCTAACGACATTTTATTCTTAGAGGACTGATGAGCAGCAGACTGAAGAGATGTGGACAGACTGACTACTTGGACATGGATCACATACTGATGCTGTTGGTGTTTCTCTGGGGCTCAGGTAGGACTCCAAAAATACACTTAAAAAAATTAGACTCTGAACATCAAGTTCTTATTACCTCATCCAAAAATGTGTTTTTTAAATTTCTTACTTTGTTAGTGGACTATGCTAAAGTTCAAACATTGATCATGATCATGGTCCTTGAATAGCATTAAATTTGGGTGTAGATCCAAATAAAGATGTAGTCATTAGAATTATTACTTTATTTTTTAACACTTCTACACAGTTACAGGGATATTAAATTTTAGCGCTAATATTTTATGACCCGTATTGAGTACCATCAACAGCAGGGGTGGGGGCCAAGTGGTTAGTTTGCTTGGTTTCATTGCAGAAGGTTCCCCAATTCAAACATCGCCTCTGCCACATTTCTGCATGTAATGAGGAATTGAGTCAGGACGGGCAGCTGGCACAAAGCTTGTGTCAAAACAACATGTAGATCTACCTTGAATCTGCTGTGGCGACCCCAAGTGAAAACAAGGGAGCAGCCAAAAGGACTCACTATTCAGTCCCTTCCAAGCGTGCCAATAAGGAGAAGGATTCTAGGGGTCAATGATTGATGGGGGCCCAGAGAGGCCCATAAAACAATTATATGAGTGACGCGCAGCAGCGTGAAGCTCACTCATGGTACAGGGAGTCCCAAACAGGAAGTGCCAAATTTTGAGTCCACAGTGAAACAGGAAATATCAAACACTTCCTGGATTGACACTTCCTGGATTGGCAGATGGGATATCGTGGAATCTCATGGGAACTAGTGGCAAGTTCACACGGAAACAGGAAGTGCCAAATTTTGAGTCCACAGTGAACCAGGAAATGTCAAACACTTCCTGGATCAACACTTCCTGGATTGGCAGATGAGATCTCATGGAATCTCACAGGAACTCAGTGGTAAGTTCACACTGAAACAGGAAATGCCAAATTTTGAGTCCACAGTGAAACAGGAAATTTCAAATGTTGAACACTTCCTGGCATGGGTGGACCTAGAGCGGAGGCCAGGGTTGCACTGGACTCCCCTCAAATCTGATTGGACACAGATGATTGACATATCACAGCACCACACATCTGGTTGAAAAGAGCTCCATTTTGAAATCAGTAACACATATTGACTGCTAGGTTCATCAAAAAGTGTACCACAAAAAGTTCTAATCCACCTTAGTAGAAGAAGAAAAATGTACAACTTGATATAAATTAATTAAAAATAGAAATCCAGCTTCCTGATGATGTGGTGTAGAGGAGGATTTTCTTAAAAAGAAGACCCGAGAGTTCAGCTGCAATTTGCCAGAAACTACATTGGAAATGTTCATGTTTCTATCCCCTGACTTGTCTGAAGAAAACGCAATAAATCTGATTATTATTTACAGCTTTTATCAAGTTTTGGAGATTTGCTTTCAGTTTGAGTTTTTATCTCCATTAAAAACAAATGCTGAAAGCAGCAGAGGGTTAAGACGGCTGTAATTGTTGTGTGGGCCGCCAGAAGAGGAGGTACTGCTGGCCCACCACCAGAGGGCACCCTGCCTGAAGTGCGGGCTTCAGGCACGAGGGGGCGCTGCCGCCTTACAGGAACAGCCGAGGTGACAGCTGTCACTCATCAACTATGACAGCTGTCACCGATCATCTGCACTTCACCCTGGATAAAAGCAGGATGACACCTCCACCACGTCGCCGAGATATCGTACTTCTTTGAGAGGTAACTTTCTCTGCCTGCGTACTATATTGATTGATTCTAAGAGCTATTGTGTTGCCGCTGTCTACCCAGAGGACCGGCGTGGGTCGTGACTGTTTCGTCCTTCCTCCCACCAGATAAGTGGTACTCAGACGCTGCACGAGTGTGTGTAGAGGTGGAGGTGGAATTCCCACCGTTATTGTTACGGGGTGTATACACACCCACACTTGACTGTCTTTGTTCTCCGCCAGCAGTACCAGATCCGACACGCTGAGACGGTGGCCACCTGGGGACTTCGGGACTTGGCGGCTCCAGTATCCTTCGGGTTCGGTGGCGGTGGAAATCGTGTGGTTCCGGTTCATCTCCAGACGGACGTCTCCTATCATCGAGCCTGCCCACACGACACCTTCATTCATTGACTTGTATTTATTCTATAATCTGCTGTGTGTGGTTGTGACATTCACAACAGTAAAGTGTTCACATTTAACTTCCTCTATTGTCCGTTCATTTACGCCCCCTGTTGTGGGTCCGTGTCACTACACTTTCCCAACAGGATATCTCAGCCAGCGTCATGGACTCCGAGGGGCGTCACCCAGCTGTTGAACGACCAATGGGAGAGCAGGGAGCGCAGGCGTCTGCAGGAGGCGTGATTGGTGAGCTGCAGCACATCCTCACCGCCTTTACGGCTCGGTTGGATCAGATGACCGAGCAAAACATCCTCCTGAACCGCAGGGTGGAGGCTCTCTCCGCACAGGTGGCAGCGAGCGCTCAGGGCGCTGCGGCAGTTCCTCCTCCTGCCGACCCTGTGCAAGATATGAATGTTCCAGTGGTCGTTCAACAACCCCTCCCACCATCCCCTGAAGCATACATAAGCCCCCCAGAGCCGTACGGAGGTTGTGTGGAGACGTGCGCGGACTTTCTCATGCAGTGTTCGCTCGTCTTTGCACAACGTCCCGTCATGTACGCGTCTCATGCTAGTAAAGTAGCTTATGTAATTAATCTGCTTCGAGGAGAGGCACGCGCTTGGGCTACGGCGCTTTGGGAGCAAAATTCACGGCTCCTTCATACGTATACTGGGTTTGTGAGGGAGTTCAGAACAGTGTTTGATCACCCTAACAGAGGAGAGACCGCTTCAACAGTGCTGCTGTCAATGCGACAGGGGCGCCGGCGCGCAGCCGAATATGCAGTCGACTTCCGCATCGCGGCTGCGAGGTCCGGCTGGAATAACGTTGCGCTCCGCGCCGCCTTCGTAAACGGACTGTCGTCGGTCCTGAAGGAGCACCTGGTAGCTAAGGAAGAACCGCGGGATTTAGATGGGCTTATCGATCTCGTTATACGGTTAGACAATCGGTTGGAGGAACGCCGTCGGGAGCGAGGCGAAGGACGTGGCCGGGCACGCGGCGTCCCTCTCCCTTCTGGGTTCAAAAAGTTTCCGCCCGCCCAAAATGAGAACAGCTGACAGAATGAGGAGGCTGGTCCACGGGGAGTGTTTTATCTGCAGCTCAAAAGAGCACATGCAGAAAAACTGCCCCAAACGGCCAAAACGACAACACCCGCCCTTAGAGACTGGGCTAAGGGGGGGTCATAACATTCACGTGGGACACACACATATCGCCACACAACTCCCAGTCACAATCCTGAGCGGGGATTTAACCCTTCAAGCCCCAGCACTGGTGGACACGGGGTCCGAAGGGAATCTGCTAGACAGCAGATGGGCAAGGGAGGTAGGGCTCCCTCTGGTGGCGCTTCCTTCACCATTGCAGGTGCGGGCACTAGATGGCACCCTTCTCCCTTTAATCATGCACAAGACACCACCTGTAACTCTGGTGGTGTCTGGGAATCATCGGGAGGAGATCGAGTTTTTTGTGACTCCTTCTACCTCCCGCGTGATTTTGGGCTTCCCGTGGATGCTAAAACACAATCCCCGGATTGATTGGCTGTCCGGGGTGGTGGTACAGTGGAGCGAGACCTGCCATCGGGTGTGTTTAGGATGCTCGGTCCCCCCCGGTTCCCAGGCTAAGGAGCAGGTCAAAGTCCCTCCCAATCTGTCGGTGGTGCCGGTTGAGTACCACGATCTTGCTGACATTTTCAGCAAGGATCGGGCACTCACCCTTCCCCCGCACCGTCCGTACGATTGCACCATCGACTTGATTCCAGGCGTGGAGTTCCCGTCCAGCAGGCTGTACAACCTCTCACGACCTGAGCGCGAATCGATGGAGACCTACATCCGGGACTCCTTAGCTGCCGGGCTGATCCGGAACTCCACATCCCCGATGGGAGCAGGTTTCTTTTTTGTGGGCAAGAAAGATGGCGGTCTTTGTCCATGCATTGATTATCGGGGGCTGAACGAGATCACGGTTCGCAACCGATACCCGTTGCCTTTGTTGGATTCGGTGTTCACCCCCCTGCATGGAGCCAAAATATTCACAAAGCTGGATCTTAGGAACGCATATCACCTAGTTCAGGTCCGGAAGGGAGACGAGTGGAAGACGGCATTCAACACCCCGTTAGGTCACTTTGAGTACCTGGTCATGCCGTTCAGCCTCACTAACGCCCCCGCGACGTTCCAAGCTTTGGTAAATGACGTCTTGCGGGACTTCCTGCACCGATTCGTCTTCGTGTATCTGGACGATATACTCATTTTTTCTCCGGACCCTGAGACTCATGTACGGCATGTACGTCAGGTCCTGCAGCGGTTGTTGGAGAACCGCCTGTTTGTGAAGGGCGAGAAGTGTGAGTTTCACCGCACCTCTTTGTCCTTCCTGGGGTTTATCATCTCCTCCAACTCTGTCGCCCCGGATCCGGCCAAGGTCGCGGCGGTGAGAGACTGGCCCCAACCTACGAGCCGGAGGAAGCTGCAACAGTTCCTCGGCTTCGCATATTTTTACAGGAGGTTCATTAAGGGGTATAGTCAGGTAGTTAGCCCCCTGACAGCCCTGACCTCACCAAAAGTTCCCTTCACCTGGTCGGATCGGTGCAATGCCGCGTTCAGGGAGTTGAAACAGCGCTTCTCGACTGCACCCGTCTTGGTGCAGCCTGATCCCAGTTGCCAGTTTGTGGTTGAAGTGGACGCCTCTGACTCAGGGATAGGAGCCGTGCTATCCCAGAACGGAGAGACCGATAAGGTTCTTCACCCGTGTGCCTATTTCTCCCGCAGGTTGACCCCAGCAGAGCGGAACTATGACATGGGCAATTGAGAGCTCCTTGCGGTGAAAGAGGCTCTTGAGGAGTGGAGACACCTGCTGGAGGGGGCGTCAGTGCCTTTCACGGTCTTTACTGACCACCGGAACCTGGAGTATATCAGGACCGCCAAGCGACTGAACCCCAGGCAAGCCCGCTGGTCACTGTTCTTTGGCCGTTTTGACTTCCAGATCACCTACCGCCCCGGGACCAAAAACCAGAGGTCAGATGCCTTGTCCCGGGTGCATGAACATGAAGTCAAGACCGAGCTGTCGGATCCACCGGAACCCATCGTACCGGAGTCCACTATCGTGGCTACCCTTACCTGGGATGTGGAGAAGACCGTCCGGGAGGCCCTGGCACGGAGCCCGGATCCCGGAACAGGGCCGAAGAACAGACTATACGTCCCACCAGAAGCCAGGGCTGCCGTCCTGGACTTCTGTCATGGTTCCAAGCTCTCCTGCCACCCAGGGGTGCGTAGGACCGTGGCAGTGGTCCGGCAGCACTTCTGGTGGGCGTCTCTGGAGGCTGACATCCGGGCTTACATCCAGGCCTGCACCACCTGCGCCAGGGGCAAGGCGGACCACCAAAAGGCACAGGGACTTCTTCAGCCGCTTCCTGTGCCTCATCGCCCCTGGTCTCACATTGGTCTGGATTTCGTCACGGGCCTCCCGCCGTCCCGGGGGCACACCACCATCCTCACGATAGTGGACCGGTTCTCCAAGGTGGCCCACTTCGTGGCCCTCCCGAAGCTCCCGTCGGCCCAGGAGACAGCGGATCTCCTGGTCCACCATGTCGTCCGTCTGCATGGATACCAACAGACATCGTCTCGGATCGCGGCCCCCAGTTTTCCTCGCAGGTTTGGAGAAGTTTCTGCCGGGAACTGGGGGCCACCGTGAGCCTCTCGTCTGGGTATCACCCTCAGACTAACGGACAGGCTGAACGGGCCAATCAAGAGCTGGAGCAGGCCCTGCGATGTACTACATCCGCACACCCGACGGCTTGGAGTGAACACCTGGCCTGGATCGAGTACGCGCATAACAGCCAAGTGTCCTCTGCCACCGGCCTCTCCCCGTTCGAGGTGTGTCTGGGGTACCAGCCCCCTTTGTTTCCTGTGGTGGAGGGAGAGGTCGGTGTGCCCTCGGTCCAGGCCCACCTGCGGAGATGCCGTAGGGTGTGGCGCACCGCCCGTTCGGCCTTGTTGAGGGCCCGGACGAGGGCAAAGGCACATGCAGACCGTCGACGGTCCCCGGCTCCCGCATATCAGCCCGGGCAGGAGGTATGGCTATCCACACGGGACATACCTCTCCAGGTGGCTTCCCCCAAATTAAAGGACCGCTACATAGGGCCTTTCTGGATCCTCAAGGTCCTCAGTCCCACCGCAGTGAGGCTCCAACTCCCGGCCTCACCGCGGATCCATCCAGTCTTTCATGTGTCTCGGTTGAAACCGCATCACACCTCACCCCTCTGTACTCCCGGTCCGGCGCCGCCTCCTGCCCGTATCATCGACAGGGAGCCAGCTTGGACAGTACGCCGGCTCTTGGATGTCCGTCGAATGGGCCGGGGCTTCCAATATTTGGTGGACTGGGAGGGGTATGGACCCGAAGAACGCTCCTGGGTGAAGAGGAGCTTCATCCTGGACCCAGCCCTCCTGGTTGATTTCTACCGACGCCACCCGGACAAGCCTGGTCGGGCGCCAGGAGGCGCCCGTTGAGGGGGGGGTCCTGTTGTGTGGGCCGCCAGAAGAGGAGGTACTGCTGGCCCACCACCAGAGGGCGCCCTGCCTGAAGTGTTGGCTTCAGGCACGAGGGGGCGCTGCCGCCTTACAGGAACAGCCGAGGTGACAGCTGTCACTCATCAACTATGACAGCTGTCACCGATCATCTGCACTTCACCCTGGATAAAAGCAGGATGACACCTCCACCACGTCGCCGAGATATCATACTTCTTTGAGAGGTAACGTTCTCTGCCTGCGTACTATATTGATTGATTCTAAGAGCTATTGTGTTGCCGCTGTCTACCCAGAGGACCGGCGTGGGTCGCGACTGTTTCGTCCTTCCTCCCACCAGATAAGTGGTACTCAGACGCTGCACGAGTGTGTGTAGAGGTGGAGGTGGAATTCCCACCGTTATTGTTACAGGGTGTTCACACACCCACACTTGACTGTCTTTGTTCTCCGCCAGCAGTACCAGATCCGACACGCTGAGACGGTGGCCACCTGGGGACTTCGGGACTTGGCGGCTCCAGTATCCTTCGGGTTCGGTGGCGGTGGAAATCGTGTGGTTCCGGTTCATCTCCAGACGGACGTCTCCTATCGTCGAGCCTGCCCACACGACACCTTCATTCATTGACTTGTATTTATTCTATAATCTGCTGTGTGTGGTTGTGACATTCACAACAGTAAAGTGATCACATTTAACTTCCTCTATTGTCCGTTCATTTACGCCTCCTGTTGTGGGTCCGTGTCACTACACTTTCCCAACAGTAATTAGGGGGTATGTGGGGTGAGTCCCCAGAAGCTGAAAGGCAAAAAAAAAAAAGAAAAATGCTGAAAGGTTTTAGTCATGCTAATGCTCCCCTGAAGCATTTGCTCAAATAAAATAAAATAAAATTAAATAAAAAAAGGCTGACAGACCTAAATGACATGGTTAGATGCTGAAGAGCTTTGCTCGGGCCCACAATCACTGGCGGTGCTCCTGGTCCCTTCACCATAAAAAAGTTAAAGCAAGTAGCTTCATTATAAGCACCAAAAGCCAGATTATAGTATCTTGTGTCAGCAATGTAAAAGTAACTTTGTGCTGATTAAAAACAGAAGCTGAAAGTCAATATATTCATTCCATTTTGTTGCACCGTTACCGAGTTCAAACTGAGATGCTTGACAGATTTCCATTTTTCTTGTTTTCTGAATACAAACCATGTTAGTTGGCTCTTTTAATAAAGTCACTTTATTCATTCATTCATTCATTTTCTATACCCAGTTACTCCAGTGAAGAGTCACATGGGAGCTGGAGCCTAGAGTCCCTTAATTGAGAGAGTAGCATCATTTGAGAGCAGGGCACCATTTGAGGGCCAACTGTGCTGCACTACTGAAGTAACCTTTTGTTTTCAACATTTTTGTAAATCATTTAACCACATACAGCAACACATCCAGGTACAGGTGCTATCAAAATTAATATAAATATAGCTATCAAATTGACATAAATTTACAATTTATGATGATTTATTTAATTAATTTAGCACCTGATTTATGCTTCTGCAGTTCTTTAACTCCGTGTCATGCAAACTTCTGGTTTATACCATGACTGTTCAGGTGAGTTTAAAAATAGCTAAGCTATCAAATTTGCAATTTATGATGATTTATTTAGATGCAGTTTCATCAATTCTTTCAAAGTAAAAATTAGGCAAGTATTTTTTCAAGCATGGGGAATCCTAAATCGGACCGTGCACCTTATTTAATGACCTGGTAAAAATTTCCTCTGAATTTTTTTTTTTTCTGCCAAACGTATTTGCTCCATTATCAAAATGTAATCAGCATGCACACTGTAAAAACTATTAAAATATGATGGGAGACGAAGCCTTGAAAGCAGAAAAGTGTCAAATCACAGCCTTTTGTGTTTGATTTAACAGGTGCACGTCAGGCTGTGGGTCCGAGTCTGAGCACAGTGTGAAAAAAATAAATGATCGGGCTTTTAATCACAGAAATGACTCCGGTCCTACATGTGAGGGATTTTTAATGGAAATACATTGCGATCGGATGGGACATTTTATCCGATGTGAGCGAAAATCCGTTATACAAAATTTGTTATATACGATATTTATTACATGGAAAACCACACAAAAATGATGACGGTTTAGGTGAGTTTTACTGTACATGGGACTGAACAATAAATTTACTTCACAAAACTTTGACAATGAAGTCGCTTCCATCCTACATGGCTGACTTTATTTCCCCAAATTTTTCTTCTGTTTGGATTTGAAGGAAATCTGTACACCTTGAAGCAATTGCTGTGTCTATTTGTGCATCCAAATGCACAGCAACCCGGCATTATCAGTGAATAAATAAATAAAATAGCTGGATTTACATGCAGACACATTAACAGTGAACACTATTTTGGCACCAAAATGGCACCACGACTCTCAATTAAGGGACTCTACTAGGACAAGTGGCAGGATACACCCCTTACAGTAGGCACTCAGGCACTGATGGAGCTAGGCTTTTATCCTTGAGGTGGCCAAGATTATGACAATGAATTTGTTTCTCGAACAATCAATTGCAATCAAAGTCTCTAAGTGTTGAAATATATTAAAGTAGCTAAATATTAAGCACATAGTAGATGAGATTTTTGTATGTAATTTGCAGTTTATTAACAATACAAAATACAACAGCTTTTCAACAGCACCAACACCATGACACCACTTTGACATGAATGAAAACACACACACACACACACACACACACACACACACACACACACACACACACACACACACACACACACACACACACACACACACACACACACACACACACACACACACACACACACACACACACAGGCTGGTGGGCTGGGTTGTGCCTGACACTGACTCTCCTGACTGGTCCCAGGATGGGAGCTGCCAGGACGGCTGATGTCACAGTCGAGTTCTGTCTTTGCCTGGTCTGTGCCTAATTTGCTTCTCTTTACAAAGAAGTCATATATCTTGTCCTCCTGTCTTTTCATTCTCATTGGACTGTCATGATTTGCTCCTGCTTGGTCCATGATCATTATGTTTTTATGTCAGTCTGTCTTTATCAATTTCTTTTTGTCTGCTTTTTTGATCATCTGTTTACTTTGCTTTTGCCACAGTTTGTTGTTTCTGTTCTCCATTCACTATTGTCACATGTTGAGTTCCATTCTTGTTTAGTTTAGTCTTTGATCTATGGTTTTTGATTTTTGTTCATGATTGCTTTTTGTCACAGGTTTTATTTGCCACATTTTTCATTGCAGCCGTTGGTTCTATTATGTGTTTTACACCCTCACCACATATCAGTTCCATTCTAGTTTCAGCTTTTGATTTTCTTGTTGCTTTCTTTTCTATTTATGGTCAAGTATTAATCTGTCCTTGTTGATATTCCATGCAGCCTTCGGTTTGATTTGTTCTTCTCTGTCTTTTCTATTTTATTGTGTAGTATTAATCTTTTCGTGTTGAGATTCCATGCATTCTTTGTTTCTTAGTTCTTCTCAGTCTTGGTATTTTAGTATTGTTAGTTTGTGGTTATTAGTCGTGTCCATGTTGTCACTGCACTCCCTCGTCTACATGCCTCATCTCTGTTCTCATGTGTTCACGCCCAGTTTCATTTGTATCACTGTCTCCCTCTGATCACTGCATTCTCTTGTCCTGCACCTGCACTTCCTCATCTCTGTTGGCCATGCCCTGTTTTGTCTGTCATCTCAGTCAGTGTCTCTCATGTTTGTTTGTCAACACCTTCCTCCTGCTAGCTCACCACACCTGTATCACATCACTGCCTAATTCACCTCTGTGTATTTAAGCCCTTTGAGTTTTGTGTTCATTGATTGTTCATTGATGTTACTGTCACTGTTCCAGCTTTCATACCTTAGTTCCTAGTTCCTAGCCATAGTTTCTTGTTGCCGACCATGCCGGTTTTTCTCAACCTCGCCTTTTGTCTCAGCCTTTGTAACACTGATTGCCTGTTTTTTTCAAAGACACCATTGTTTTACACCTGCCTATACCTTCACCTCGCTAACTGCCTTTTTGGGCATCAGACCCACTGCCTGAATTTTCAATAAAGCCTCACAAGCATCCTACCACCTGCTTGTGAGTCTGCATTGTGCCTTCTACCTCCTGCTGTACCCAGCTTCCCAGAGAACCATGACAGAATGAACAAGCCAGTACAAGGAAGCCGCGGACTCACCTCCAGTCATGACTCCAGACTTTCCAGTCATTAAGAACACTTTCTCTGAACTTAATTTTTTTTTCAACTGCTTCCACTCCTGCTATACCCCAAAACAAAAACTAGATTTTTTAGATAAAGCTTGAGACTTGATTGAAGCCAATTTATGGCTGTACCAGTTTTTCCCAGAATTAGAAAATCTGGATGATCTATTCGCTGTGGGTGGCCTTCCAGACTGGGTAAAGGCATCCAGAATGGTCCCTGCTGTCCAGCCATCTGTTCTTAGAGGACGAGTCTGAATGGAGCGACCTTGAGGATGACACCTCATCAGGAACGGAACTACAGAGCACGGCCACCATTTTTCAAGATTCAAGATCTGATTTATGAATTTTTGGACAGTCCAGGTTGGCAGGACAGGCGTATTTTTTCTACACTATATCAGATCCTGCAGGAAGAATTAGAGAGCATATCGGCCTACCCTGATCTGCTCAACATTAAAGCTCTGTTCAAGCAAGGTTAGCAGTGGTGATTCTACACTGAATTACTCCCCATGCGTGAGACCCCCCCCCCCCCCCCGCCAAAAGGTCAAAAGTTTGCACAAACAGCCAGTTTTTCTTATTTTATTAATATTTTTAATATTTTAGTAGTGCCTCTGAAATTGCAATTGACATCAAAAGTCTGCAGGCTACAATATAACTCTTATACAAAACATGCATGAATCTTTTTTGTTTTGTTTTTTCCTGTTTGTGAGTGACCGGTATCTGATCTCACAGCAGTCATATCACCAGTGATGACATGGAATGCAGAATGAAATCAGAACTGAATCTGCTCTATGAGCACATACACAGAGAAAGGTAACAAGAAAAACACATAAATTAAACTTGAGATGTTCAGACGGCTCATAAAACAGTAAGGAGCCAAAATCTCACATCAAATAATTTGATTTGGCACATTCACACTCTGCTATATGATACTAATACAATACAATTAATTATTCAAGTCACTTCAGCTAGTAATGTGAACGCAGCTCAATTTCTTTCAAGTTCTTACACTCTGTCTGTTCGTTTTCAAACGCCTGTTCTGGGTGTAGAGTTGTGGTTCTGTGCTGCGTCCTAAGTGGACTTTGCCACCGGACAGCAGGATCCTGCTGAGCGGCACAGCGGAGAAACGGGAGCACCTCAGGATGCTCCGTCTGTCAAAGCGGAGCAGAGCGCTGGGGAGCAGAGCGCCTGTCCCAGGGGACAACTACAGAAAAGAACCGCTGAACCTTTTACACTGGTTCTGTTCTGTGCAGCTCAGCAAGCAGGGGTGCCTACAGCTGCAGGGAGGGGGCGCCAGTTTGCTAATTCCCTGCACAGTGATATGATCACCACTTTGTGGCACAGACGATGATTATTTTTTCTTAAATGTTTGTGCTGCCTCCTGTGTGTCATGAAAAAAATGCGCCCCGAACAGCTGCCCGCTTCTCCCACATCAAAAACCACATCTGAAGGTTGGATCCCACTGTATATAGAGGATCCAATGGACTTTCTTTTTGAATCAGAACTTTTACAATTCCTGTCAAAACCCACCTCAGGTAATCATGCTGTCAGCCACAGCGGTCACACCTCCTCTGTGCATTGCACCAATCATGCCCAGTCAGCCACCCGCACCCTCAGCGTTCGATTATGCAGATGCCAGCTGATCAGAAGCAGTCAGGAGGGTCAGTTTCATTGAGACACATTGCACCGATGCTGGCCGCACCCACACCGCTCCATAAAAGCTGCAGGTGCCTCTGTTAATGCCAGCTGCACCTGTCACCTCTCAGTCTACGGCTACAGAAGCCTGCTTGTTGCCTGACTTCCTTGCCTCGCAAGGCCATCAGGAAACGAAACGCCACCACAGCAGCCGGCATCACCTGCTCCGACTGCCTTTGCGCGTCAGCTCTGGGAAACTTGGGCCCCGACTTCACGTCTCTCAGGACAGACTTCTGAAACTGCTCCAACACACCCGCTTCCACATTCTTCAGCGGCAGTGCCGACACGCACGCCTCCACAGTCCTCTGTCTTACTAATCGAAGCTGCTCCCCCACACATCCCGTCTCAGTCTTCAGTGGGGGCACTGACTGAAACGGCTCTGATACGATCACCTTCACAGCCTGCAGGTCCTCTGGATCGCCAGTCTTGTCTGCGGAGAGGGCCACATCTTCACAGATGACAAAGATCCCATCAGTATCATCCTCTGCACGCCTGCCAGCAGAACTGTCTTCAGAGCCTCCTCTCCTCATCCGATCTTCCGAATAATCACAAATTTTATCAAGTTCCATGAAAACAATTCATTCATATTTATCAGTTTATTGCTTGGAAAGGGAGGGGTGAAATCTTGACACTAGATGGCATCTCAAACCACTGGATGATCCGAATTCATAACCAGCTGGACAGGTAGTTTTCCTTTTTCTGTTGCCCAATTCTGCTGTTCAGTGTGTATTTTCAGTCCATTCTGTACCGATTGGATATTTGATGGCAATCCGCAAACGTTCATCAGTTTTTTTTTCCCCATGTTTTTTTTTTTTTTTTTTGGTTGACTTTTTCGTTTTAAAGATGATTTAGTTTTCTGGTCCTCACATGGTTTGCATTTCCCCTCACAGCTGACAGAAAGACCCCTCTGGTTTTTCATTAAGTGTTTAAATTTCTGTCACCCGCTCAGATTTTACTTTTGGCCACCTCACCTTTTGCTTTTGTTTAGCTCTTTATTTGGTTTCTCCCACTAATATCAGTTTGAATCCCCTTTTAATTGGTGCTCTGCAATTTTGTCCCTTATCCATTATGTATTGCATTTCAGGCTATTTTCATTTTTCAGGTTCCTTCACTCTTTGTGGGTTGGTAAGAAACAGGTCCACAGTCCACATTGTGGTTTGGTAAAGTTCTCTCCCAGCTCCCGTAAGTTTTCTGTTCTTTACCCTCTGCGGTTATTTTGTTGGATTATTAGCTGTTTGGGTTCGCTTATTGATCGGTTTGCCTCGTTGTTTTGCCCAGGTTTTTTAACTTCCCCTGACCTGCATGATGTCTCCCTTTTTGGTTCCTTGGGCCTTTTCACCCCTTGTATTTTTAGATTTGTGGAGTTTTTGTTCCCTGTGCCCTTCCCCAGTTCACTCACTGCTCTGTGGTTTGTTTGGTTGCTCTGTATCTTGTGTTACTTGGCTTTTCCATTTAGTTGTTCCTTTCCAGCACTGACTCCATCGTTTAGAGGTTGTTAGGTCAGTTAAGGCACCTTGCCCACCTTTGTTGGCACCTGATGTCCACTGTCCTGGGTAGGCTTCGTTTTGGTAGGGTATTTCGGTTTTTGTCGGGTCCTGTTCCTCCACTGGTATCTAACTTGGTCCCTAGCCTCCCACAGGGTCAGCTTCCTGCTCCCACCTTGGGTCTCATTAAGCCTCATGGCCAATCTCTGGGTTCGTCTGTGGGGTTTATTAGGTCACATGGTCTCCCCCGGACTCTGGGTTGCCTTACTGTTTTGCAGGTTTTCCTGTTTCAGTTAGCCGTATTGCTTCTTATCCCGGGTCCCTCTGGTTGTAGTCGTTCACCACTGGCCTTTTAGTCCCGGTCCCGTCCGGTGGGTTCCGCCGGGGTTTCGGGGCATTTTGTGTTGAGATTCCATGCATTCTTTGTTTCTTAGTTCTTCTCTGTCTTGATATTTTAGTATTGTTAGTTTATGGTTATTAGTCATGTCCATGCTGTCACTGCACTCCCTTGTCTACACTCCTCATCTCTGTTCTCACGTATTCATGCCCAGTTTCATTTGTATCACTGTCTCCCTGTGATCACTAGACTCTCTTGTCTAGCACCTGCACTTCCTCATCTCTGTTGGCCTTGCCCTGTTTTGTCTGTCATCTCCTCACCCACTTCTCACTGCACTCTCTTGCCTCACACAGAGTCTCTCATCTTTGTTTGTCCGTGTCCTCCTGCCAGCTCACCACACCTGTTTCACATCACTGCTTAATTAACCTCTGTGTATTTAAGCCCTTTGAGTTTTGTGTTCATTGCTTGTTCATTGATGTTACTATCTCCGTTCCAGCTCTCGTACCTTAGTTCCTAGCCATAGTTCTGACTGTAACCTGTTTTTCTCAACCTTCACAGTAGATATGATGTTCTTGGAATGCAACTCAGCATTCTTCTTCCTCCAAACACAACGAGTTGAGTTTTTACCAAAAAGTTCTATTTTGGTTTCATCTGACCTTATGATATTCTCCCAGTCTTCTTCTGGATCATCCATATGTTCTCTGGCAAACTTCAGATGGGCCTGGACATGTACTGGCTTAAGCAGGGGGACGCACCTGGCACTGCAGGATTTCAGTCCCTCTCTGCGTAGTGTGGAGCCTTTGTTACTTTGGTCCCAGCTCTCTGTAGGTCAATCATCAGGTCCGCCCGGGTAGTTCTGGGATTTTTGTTCACCATTCTCATGATCATTTTGACCCCACGGGATGACACCTTGTGTGGACCCCCAGATCGAGGTAGATTATCAATGTCTACCTCGGTATGTCTTCCATTTTCTTACAATTGCTCCCACAGCTGATTTATTCACACCAACCTGCTTGACTACTGTAGATTCACTCTACAATTTTCTTCCTGGTGTACTTCGACAGCTCTTTGGCCTTGGCCATGGTTGAGTTTGGAGTCTGACTGTTTGAGCCTGTGGATAGGTCTCTTTTATACAGATAACGAGTTCCAAAAGATGCCGTTAATACAGGTAACAGCTGGAGGACAGAAGAGCTACTTTTACTACTGTAAAAAAGCCAGGAGATGGAAGTGTTCTGTTTATTTTGACCCCGGTTATATCAGATGGTTGTCTATCACACGTTGACTTTTTGGCTTTGCAAATGGCTTTTTTTTTTTTTTTTTTACAAATAAAAAAAGGCATATTTTCCAAAAGCACATTTATATGTAAACACCAACACACACATCACATTAATGTGTTGGTTTTTACATATAATGTATGAGTCAACCAATCAGTGTTAGTGGAGGCACATTTTACCCATAATCTCTTTGGCATCTGTGTGTGTTTGTTACAAAACTTCAGAATTAGTGCATTATTTAAAATTAAAAGATATATGTTATATTTTAACTTTGTACAAATGACAGAATTGACATTAATGGAGTTATTCTATCGGGATTAATTTTATTTATAAATCAAAACCATAAGCCAGCACTGCTTTATTTTCCAAGACCTCCACCATGGTGACACTACTATTGAGTAAAAAGTTGAGCTTCGCTACTCCTCTCAACTACTTCACTGCTGCAAGCTATGTAGTAAACAGGAGCTTCCAGCAGTGGGCAGGATGCACAAAGACAGAATTACTGAGTCATTGTTTGGGTCTGTGGTCACCTTTGATGCTACCAGAAGCGATCGTGGTGTTAAAACTCAAAATCAGCTTGTTAGTAGTTGCAGGTGTACCTGAGACAATACAGGAAGTTATTGGTTAGCTGTAGCTACCCATAAATTTTTGGGTGGTTTATCGGTTTAGCTTTAAAAAGATAACTTTTCAGTTAGCTGATTATCTGTTATCGAAGCTATCTTTTTGGTTAGTCTTGGGATAATTCAGGGGTCTTCCAGTGACCTCGCTCTCCTCTGTCTCCCTTATCCCGCACGCCCGTTGATTTGAAAGAAGTTACTCTGAGGTCTAGACCACCACTCAGAGATTATTAAACAAAATTTAATTTTCACAGAATTTAACATAATGCAAGTTTTGCAGAATGAGTGAGATCATACCCAGAAGTTCTGAGGGTCCCAGGAGCTGAGAGCTTCCAACCAGGCGTCTTGTGTTCCAGCAAGCTCTCAGCAAAGAGGAACCCCAAACAGTGGGCTGGGCTCTGTTTTTATACTCATCTGTCTTCCTATGCTAATACAATGATTCATGCTAATCTTAGGCATTGTCCTTCATCTGAGTGGTCTTCATCCCTCTTCTTCGTGGTTTTGGTCCTGCCCACATGTGCCGTGGAGTGTTCTTGCTTCCTCTTTCTCCTAAAGTGACACCTGTACCTAAACTGAGAGGAAATTGTTTTGGGCCAGAAAACTGCAAACTGAAAGACTGTCAGCAAGTCTCATCACGCGGTTATAGTACAAGAATATTAGCACATCTCAAAATTGCACAATATTCTAACAAACAAGTCTAATCATACCCGTGTATCAAGTTTAGTCTCCTTATCTGACTATTTGTGGTCAGTGCTGGCATCCTGTTCCATATGCTGTTTGCAACATGTGGATGTTTCTAAGTGTATCTTCAGGGCCTCAGTGAAACAGGGACACATCACATTTATAACATTTATATAAGTAAATCATCTTTATAACAGCATGCTAAGAAACTGAACTACTAAAGCAAAAGCAAACCTTGAAACAAAAGCAAATATAATCATAAACATAGCATACCTTTAATTTGGTACACACAATACACAGTTCAAAAGCATACAAACATATATTTCAAAAGTATTTGAATATATAGATATCATGTAATTAACCTTAGCTATTGATTACGTGTTTAATAAGCATTGATAAATATTGATCACTATGAGCATATGAGTAATATATTCTTCAACAGCAACAAGCTCTATTAATATATAAATGATCACTTCCAAACATTAGAACACACTCATATATGTAACAATATATTCTTGGCTCAATTAATGCATATTTAAGCACATTTAGGATATAGTCCTTCATTAGCTGTGCCCACCACTAGTGCAGCAGATAAAGTGAAAATCCTTCACTTATACAAAGAAACATGAAAAAAACATGAAATTTTCTACACATCTTCTTCATAGGTTAAGTAATTATTTTCACTGGATGGCCACTCAAAATTTCAAGATGGCCACCGTGTTTTCAAGATGGCCACCACGAAGTTTTGATCACGTCAATTATGCCCTCCTGGCCATTTATTTGAGTTTCTTTGTTGGTTTTATAGAGCCTATGCAATGTCAGTTGGCAAAAGCATTGTGTTTTTTCCTTAAAATTTGGAAAAGCACACATGAAACAAGATGGCTGACAATATGGCCGTCAAAATCATTAGTTGTTTGTCATATTTAATTTGAAAATAAATATTCACTTCTAAAATGTGAGAATGTTCTATGACAGTCATTTTAGCACATACATTTCTGACCATTTATTGATGTCTTTGTATAATCTAGATAGTAGTTTTAGTGATCTATGTAGTTGGTGACTTCACTGCTGTGAAACTCAGCATGGGGTTCAGTGTCAGCTAATCTTACTTTACTAATGCTCCACCTGGCTTTACTAACTCCCAATATGGTAGAAAAGTACTAGTTGTAGTGTAGTTTAGCATAGTTTAGTGTCCCAAATGCTGTCTAACAGCCCCATATCAGTTAGCTTGTAGAACGTAGTTGGTATATTTAGTTAGACAGCCGCACCTGAATTGACAGGATGTGCCAGTGCGGGAGACCCTTAGCAAAAAGTAGTATACTTAAAGTTCATTTTATTAAGTATGCTTCAGTATAAGTATAGCAAGTATACTACAGGCCGTGTACTGTTAGTATACTAGAAAGTACACAAATGTAATACTTTTTTGAACTACGAGGTTTATTAGATAATAAACCGACCCTTTTATTTTTTTTTTTTAACTATATGGATTTGAATGACGTGCGATTACACCAATCATGCTTGAACCCTCGTGCGCATGCGTGAGTTTTTTCACGCGTGTCGGTGACGTATTTCCCTGTGGGCAGGGCTTGAGTGAGATGTGGTCCAGCCCTCTCGGCTGAATTCCTTTGTTTCACACGCTGCTCGAGACGGCGCGCGTTGCTTTATCAAAATTTTTTCTGGACCTGTGAGGAATATCCAAGTGGACACTATTCGAGAAATTAAGCTGGTTTTCGGTGAAAAGTTTAATGGCTGATGAGAGATTATGGGGTGTTTCTGTCGGTGTAAGGACTTCCCACGGAGCGGGACATCGTGCAGCGCTTCCAGGCACCGTCGTCGGCCTGTTTCGACCTGAAAACATCCTAATTTAAGGCTTAATTCACCCAGGACATCGTGAGAGAACAGCGAAGATTCAGAAGAGGCCGGCATGAGGACTTTATACGGACATTCCACTGTTTAAGGACATTTTTTAATGAAAGATGTGCGCGCAAATTCGCCAAGTCATTTCCGTGACGACTCGGCAAATCTGTGTGCGCCGCGACAGGAAAAACACCTCCGTGTTGAAAACCATTTGTAAAATTCAGGCGGCTTTTCATGGCTTTCAACAAGTGAGTAACTGAGAAATTGTTTAACAGCTTGGGCATGTTCCAACTTGCCCGTTAAGGTTTCCAACGGAGGTGTTTTTCCTGTCGCGACCCCCCGTGGTCAGGTCCGGCCCGACATGCGACTCTGCCCGCACATTCTTTCATTACAAAATGTCCGTTAACAATGGAATGTCCGAATAAACTCCTCATGCCAACTTCTTCTGAAAGTTCTCTGTTCTCTGACGACTTACTGGGTCAACAGAGCCTGAAATGTGGAAGTTTTCAATTTGAAACGGCGAGACGCTGCCGCCTCGAAGCACAGATCGCCGTCAGGCACTGTGGGTCGTCCTTACGGCGACACTACCAGACCAAAATCTCTCATCAGCTGTTAAAAGTTTTACCGAAAACCAGCTGAATTTATCGAATGGTGTCCACTCAGTTGTGCCTTACAGTTTGGAAAAATTTTGATCAAACAAAGCAGCAGTCTCTGAGCCATTCCTAAACAATGAAAAAATCGACGAGAGGGTGGGCGACTCCTCACTCAAAGACTGCCCACAGGTGAATGACGTAACCGACAGGCGTGAAAAAACTCTCGCATGCCCATGAGGGTTCAAGCATGTCTGATGTAATCACACGTGATTCAAATCCATATGGTTTTTGAAAAAAAATAATGTCAGATACTTTTCTAATAGACCTCGTAAATTGGAACATTTAAAGTTTATAAAAGTATATTTTAAAATTAGTTTTAAGTTTGCAAAAGTACACTTTAATGTATACAACAAGTACACTCATCTATATACTATCATTGTACTTGGTATATCCCTCTTGTATGCTTAAAGTATACCACACGTACACTTATCAATGTACTTGATATATCCATCTTCTATGTTTAAAGTATACCACAAGTGCACTTATCAATATACTGCCATTGTACTAGTTGTATACTTTGAGTCCCTATTTTTAGTTTATTATCGTATACTTGAAGTGTTATACACATTGGTTATTTCACTATTTTACTTTTTATACTTAAATTTTGCTTGGCATATTACTTGTAGCTTACTATTTATATACTGAAAATATACTCCTTAAAGTATTCTTAAAGTTTACTCAAACTGTATGTACACAAGAGTGTGATGCATTTAAAAATCACAAGACAGAATGTTGAAAACAAGTTTGATATTTTTTCAAACATTTCAAAAACAAAGGCCTATGAAATCAAGTCCTTCCTTTGTGGAGAAAGTTAAAGGAAAAAGTGCATGTGAAATGTAAACATAATGGTCTTTCCAAGATCAAGTCCTTATTTGTAAAAATGTAAACATAGCGTCTTCAACTGAGAACTAAAGTCCTTCTTTGTCAAAAAAGGTAAAAGAAAAGTGCGAACCTTTGGAACCAAAAATAAATAACTACATAGGAAAAAAAATCTGTACTTTTATGACTTCTTTTCGGTTACTTGAGTCAATGGCTTGACTTAGTATATCTTGCTCCAAGTGCATAATAAGTGTTAGTACTTTGTGGCAGAAAGATGTAAAAAGTATACTAAAGTATAAGTTTTAGTATTAAAGTATAAGTGTAAGTCTTAGTATTAATGTACTTAGACGTAGACTTTTGTTTATATTTCTCAGTATAAGCCAAGTATAGTTCACTATACTATTCTTAAGTATATAAAATATAGTTTATAAAAAGTCACCTTCAAGTATACTTCCTCAATTTTAGTAAAAAATAAGTATACTCGTAGTACACTTGAAGAAGCTTCTTTTTGCTAAGGGGAGCCGAGCCAAGGGTAAGTGGGGCTATGCATGGTGTGTCCCTGTACTTACCCGGATGGTGTACAGATCACACGGGACTTAAATGGCACTGGATGAATGATCGGGCTAGGTGTAGGTCACCTGAACCTAGTTGAATCCCATACATCAATGTGCATATGAGACTAAGGTGGTAAAAGGATAGCCTAATCATGGCAAATGCAAATCCAATTGCAAGCAAAAGGAAAACTGACTGGAGCAAATGTTGTCTTTGCAAGGAGGAAAAGAGAAATGTAGATCTAACATCTCCTATGGCATCAGTACACCATAACCCAGAAAATGATGGGTATGTGATGATCGCAACAAATGTGCCACAGTTTCATGAGCTTGGTGAAATGTTTGGCTTCCTGGCTGACAAAATTGCTGGAATGTCTTCAGCAAACTTAGTCATTGTGACCAAAGGAAACCAAGCCCTGAGCAACCATGGAGTGAGCCTGCAGGAGTTGGACAAATGTTCTCATGAGGAGGCAGACAGCCGCCTATTTGTCCATGCCAGGTATGCTGCGGGACATGGCAGCAAGTCTGTCATGATCAAAGCCAATGATACAGATGTGCTGGTCATTGGCTTGAGTGTCTTCTCAACTCTACATAGTATGGGTGTGCAGCAGTTGTGGTTGGCATTCGGTCAAGGTTCGAGCCTTTGCTGGATTCCCATCCACGACCTGTCAGAATATGTAGGCCAAGAGAGGGCCACAGGAATGCCATTCTTCCATGCCTTCACTGGCTGTGATGTGGTCTCAGCCTTTAGAAACAAAGGGAAGAAGACAGCTTGGCAAACTTGGGATATGTTCCCAGAGGCTACCCCAGTATTTTCTAAACTGAGCAAGTACCCTCCGTCCATTGAGGATGCAGACATGGAGATTCTGGAGAAGTTTGTGGTTCTCATGTATGACAGATCCAGCCCTGTTGACAGTGTAGATGAAGCCAGACTTGACCTGTTTGCCAGGAAGCAGAGGTTGTATGAAGCCATCCCTCCTACCAGTGAAGCTCTGCTTCAACACACCAAACGTGCAGCATACCAGGCAGGATGCATATGGGCTCAGGCAATACTATGTCAGCCAGAAGCAGAGTCCATCTGATTGGGGCTGGAAGAAAGCAGGTGATGAGTGGAAGGTCTACTGGACAGCCAACTCATCAATTGCAAAGAGTTGTGAAAAACTCACCAAATGTGGCTGCAACTCTGGCTGCCGTAGCAGGTGCAAATGCTACAGGCTGGGACTAGCTTGTACAGCTTTGTGCAGTTACAAATGTGACCTGTAAGCTGTCTCCTGAATGAGCTTATGATTTTTGTATGGGTTTGCTGAGTTAGTCGGCCTAATGTCTTTTGGAAAAGGACACATCTTCTTCCTATCTGGCCTGAAGTTTTTTTTCAGCTGCAAACCCACAAGCCACATAAATGAGCTCATACTTTTTTATTGATCTTCATTTGCTTATACTTAAAGAATACAATTAAAATAGCACAAAGTGAAAGTTGTAAATATATTTTTCTTCCAAAAGGTGCACTAAATCAAATCATTGTCCAGCAAGACTGCCACACATACAGTGCATATTTACCAGCTTGTAACTGCAAAATTGAGCTAGTGTCACAATGATGCTGATGATGATCTGGATCAGTTCTATTTTCCCTAGATATCTATAGTCCATCTTTTCATTCATGAATTCTGAAAATATTTCATGACAGGCAGATATTGCATCTATAGGTATCTCACAACTCTTGCATTCAAAATAATTTAGGATACGTCAACGCCGTAACGGAACTAAAATTCCAGCCTTATAATTTGGAGTTTTCAATGCATTGTTGTGATTTGCTTCTATCTTCTTTATTACCACCATACGTTTGTGCATCATACGAGGTCTATTAGAAACGTATCCGACCTTATTATTTTTTTCAGAAACCATATGGATTTGAATCACGTGTGATTACATCAGACATGCTTGAACCCTCGTGGGCATGCGAGAGTTTTTTCACGCCTGTCGGTTACGTCATTCGCCTGTGGGCAGTCTTTGAGTGAGGAGTGGCCCACCCTCTCGTCGATTTTTTCATTGTTTAGGAATGGCTCAGAGACTGCTGCTTTGTTTGCTAAAAATTTTTTCAAAACTGTAAGGCACAACTGAGTGGACACCATTCGATAAATTCAGCTGGTTTTCGGTAAAAATTTTAATGGCTGATGAGAGATTTTGGTCTGGTAGTGTCGCTGTAAGGACGGCCCACGGTGCCTGACGGCAATCTGTGCTTCGAGGCGGCAGCATCTCGCCATTTCAAGTTGAAAACTTCCACATTTCAGGCTCTGTTGACCCAGGAAGTCATCAGAGAACAGAGAACTTTCAGAAGAAGTCGGCATGAGGAGTTTATTCAGACATTCCATTGTTAACGGACATTTTGTAATGAAAGAACGTGCGGGCAGAGTCGCATGTCGGGCCGGACCCGACCATGGAGGGTCACGACAGGAAAAACACCTCCGTTGGAAACCTTAACGGGCAAGTTGGAACATGCCCAAGCTATTAAACAATTTCTCAGTTACTCACTTGTTGAAAGCCATCAAAAGCCGCCTGAATTCTACAAATGGTTTTAACACGGAGGTGTTTTTCCTGTCGCGGCGCACACAGATTCGCCGAGTCGTCACGGAAACGACTCGGCGAATTTGCGCGCACGTCTTTCATTACAAAATGTCCTTAAACAGTGGAATGTCCGCATAAAGTCCTCATGCCGGCCTCTTCTGAATCTTCTCTGTTCTCTCACGACGTCCTGGCTGAATTAAGCCTTAAATTAGGATGTTTTCAGGTCGAAACAGGCCGACGACATCGCCTGGAAGCGCTGTGCGACGTCCTGCTCCGTGGGAAGTCCTTACACCGACAGAAACACCCCATAATCTCTCATCAGCCGTTAAACATTTCACCGAAAACCAGCTTAATTTCTCGAATAGTGTCCACTCGGATATTCCTCTCACAGGTCCAGAAAAAATTTTGATAAAGCAACGCGCGCCGTCTCGAGCAGCGTGTGAAACAAAGGAATTCAGCCGAGAGTGTGGGACCACATCTCACTCAAGGCCTGCCCACAAGGAAATTACGTCACTGACACGCGTGAAAAAACTCACGCATGCGCACGAGGGTTCAAGCATGATTGGTGTAATCACACGTCATTCAAATCCATATAGTTTTTTTAAAAAATAAAAAGGTAGGATACTTTTCTGATAGACCTCGTATATAGCAATACATATCCTAGAACCAAGTTCTCTTACCAGACAAACAAAAAAGAAAGTTTTCTATTGCGAAAGGGATTTTAGAGATTTTTCTCATAGCAAAAGGGTCCCACGATAGTCATTTTGTTAAATATACTTCATCGTAATGAAAAAATATATTACTTCTGACTTAAATTAAATGAACTGTTCTGCAAAGTGGAACAGGAATGGAACACTTGAATGTGTATTTTTTTTTATATGTATACCCAAAAAATGACGGAAATCGGTACAACTGGTGGCCATCTTGAAAAAATGGTGGCCACATTGAAATTTTGCATGGCTATCCAAACTTTTCAAAAGAGTTGGTCCTAGTGAGCAAGTGTGCCAAATTTTATGTTTCTTTGTATAACTGAAGTATTTTTCTCCTTATCTGCTGCACTACATTGCGGAATAGTGACAAAGAGAAGGAAGGTGAGCTGGACTGAGGGGGTGGAGTTGCCAGAAGGCAGGATAAGGGACAAAGGGCCACTACAAGTACCTGGGAATTCCACAAGCGAATGGGAACCATGAAGATGCAAGCAGGTCAGCCACAGTCAAATGCCTCCAGAAGGTAAGACAGGTGCGGAGAAGCCAGCTCAATGGTAGGAATAAGATCTGAGCCATCAATACATATGCCCTACCAGTCATCAGATACCCAACTGGGATAATAAGTTGTCTACAGGAGAAGATAGATGGCACTGATGTCAAGACACGAAAACTCCTCACAATGCACAGAGGTTTCTATCCAAAGTACTGTACCTTGAGGATCAATGCAAGGAGGGAGGGCAAGGATTAGTGAGTGTCAGCCACAATCCAGAATGAGATAAGGAGCATCCATAAATACATCAGAAAGGTGATCAGCTGCTACAAGAATACCTCAGGCAGCTGAAGACAGATGGTGATAAGTAACAGGACGAGAAGATGTCATAGAAGACCAAGCCCCCCTGGCAGATAGAGGAAGTGGCTGACATCAAGAAGAGCTACCAGTGGCTAGAAAAGAATCAGTTTGGATATGTCAAAATACTTGAAGAGGTCATGTTGCCTTATGCTGAAGAGGACATGCCCTTGAAATGGGTGTTTCAACAAGACAATGACCCCAAGCACACTAGTAAACGAGCAAAATCTTGGTTCCAAACCAACAAAATTAATGTTTCGCAGATGTGAAGAAATCATGAAAAACTGTGGTTATACAACTAAATACTAGTTTAGTGATTCACAGGATTGCTAAAAAAGCAGTTTGAACATAATAGTTTTGAGTTTGTAGTATCAACAGCAGATGCTACTATTATTGTGAACACCCCCTTTTCTACTTTTTTTACTAATAGCCCAATTTCATAGCCTTAAGAGTGTGCATATCATGAATGCTTGGTCTTGTTGGATTTGTGAGAATCTACTGAATCTGCTGGTACCTTGTTTCCCATGTAACAATAAGAAATATACTTTAAACCTGGATTAATCTTTTTAGTCACATAGCACTATTATTATTCTAAACACTACTGTATCTTTCAAAACTTCATTTTGCAAGATATTAGAGGTGGTGGTGGGGGGGGGGATATCCAGGGTGAAAAAGATCCTAGGACAACTTCCCCCATGGGGGTGAGATATCCTAGGATATCTTCCCCCCAGGGGGAAAATAAACAATTACACCGGTTTGGTTGGTGGGCTAAACCTGGTGAGGGTAGCTGGTTGTGTCACATATCCTGTGGTGAGCATGCTGGGACATGTTTATCCCAGCATGTGAAAACAGGACTCCACAAAGGTGTCTATACATGCAGCCCTCTCAAACTTCGTGTGTGTGTGTGCGTGTGTGTGTGTGTGTGTGTGTGTGTGTGTGTGTGTATATATATGTATGCGTACACACACACACACACACACACACACACATATATATATATATATATATATATATATATATATTGTGTGTGTGTGTGTGTGTGTAGTGAGGCAAATAAGTATTTGATCCACTGTGGATTTTGCAAGTCTGTAATTTGTATCATCGGCACACTTCAACTGTGACACACAGGATCTAAAAGGAAATCCAAAAGATCCCAGTGTATGTAATTTGCATTTTATTGCATGAAATAAGTATTTGAACACCTACCAACCAGTAAGAATTCTGGCTCTAACAGACCTGTTAATTTTTCTTTAAGAAGCCCTCTTATTCTGCACACTTTACCTGTATTAATTGCACCTGTTTGAACTTGTTACCTGTATAAAAGTGTTGTGTGTCGGACGCAGCTCGGAGAACCGACCAGCGTTTGAAGGACCCAGTATGAAATAAGCAGAGCACGGTACAAAGGCTAACTGAATTTAATACATAACAGTGATACAAAAACAACAAAAGAAAGTGCGGTCTGGCGTGGTGCGCTCCCAGCAGCGCTAACGGTCCGGAGCCAGAAGCTGTTCGGACCCAAGGACCCCGCCGACACCCCCCAGGTGGCCGCAACAAACCGAGTCTGTGAAAGAAGGAACCATTATGTGAGTCCACACTCTACACACAGAGAGAACACTTAAAGGTGTACAAACAGCAAACACTTCCTGGCTTGATTACTAATCAGCTTCCCAACCTGCAGGCATGGAACATCCAGTTCACAAAACTCCACTGCAGTGGAAGCCGATACATGACTAACATACAGCTCAATATAAAAAGGTGTGAGGGACACCACATTTACTGACTGTATAAATGTTAGTCACAAAATCTAACGTACCTCAGGAAGTGTGCTGACGAGCGTGAGACCTCACCCCCTCCTCTTTCACAGACCGTGCATCAAACCCTGGACGTTCTCTGCATCCACTGATGATGAGATGGCTCCCGAGACGACGATCTCACCCGTCTGGTCACAAGGTCGAGTCTCTGGCAAATACACACTGTATACTCCAGTCTTAAATGCCACCATGTTCCAACCCATATAGATGCACCTCAGCTGTGAGTCCTGACGAGCCGCAGGTGATCAGGGTGAGGTCCTGATAACCTCAGCAACACAGCCACTCAGTCCCAAATGCAAGCCACCTGGAAGGAGAAACAAAGGACAGAAACAAAAAGGCAGCCAGGCCCCCCCAGCCATATAACATAAAAGACACCTGTTCACACACTCAATCAATCACACTCCAACCTGTCCACCATAGCCAAGACCAAAGACCTGTCTAAGGACACCAGGGACAAAACAGTAGACCTGCACAAGGCTGGGATGGACTACAGGACAACAGGAAAGCAGCTTGGTAGAAGACAACAACTGTTATGATTATTTATTACAAAGTGGAAGAAACACAAGATGACTGTCAGTCTCCCTTGGTCTGGGATTCCATGCAAAATCTCACTTTGTGGGGTAAGGATGATTCTGAGAAAGCTCAGAACTACACAGGAGGACCTCGTCTATGACCTGAAGAGAACTGGGACCACAGTCATAAAGATTACATTAGTAACACATGATGCTGTCATGGTTTAAAGACAGTGTGTGGACACCTGTCCACACACTCAGTCAATCACACGCCAACCTATTCACCATGGCCAAGTCCAAAGAGCTGTCTAAGGACACCAGAGACAAAATTGTAGACCTGCACAAGGCTGGGATGGGCTACAGGACAACAGGCAAATAGCTTGGTGAAAAGGCAACAACTGTGGGCACAATTATTAGAAAATGGAAGAAACACAAGATGGCTAACAGTCTTCCTCAGTCTGGGGCTCCATGCAGGATCTCACATTGTGAGGTAAGGATGATTCTGAGAAAGGTCATGAATCAGCCCAGAACTACAAAGGAGGATCTGGTCAATGACCTGAAGAGAGCTGGGACCACAGTCACAAAGATTACATTAGTAACACACGACGCCGTCATGGTTTAAAATCTTGCAAGGCAGCAAGGTCCCCCTGCTCAAGCCAGCACATGTCCAGGCCCATTTGAAGTTCACCAATGACCACCTGGATGATCCAGAGGAGGAATGGGAGAAGGTCATGTTGTAATCTAACTTAGTTACTTTTAAAATTGAGTAATCAATAAAGTAACTAAGTTACTTTTTTCAAGGAGTAATCAGTAACTGGATTACTTTTTGTTTGTTGTTATATTTTTATATCAATTCATATTCATGTTTGATGGAGAATGATGACAGATGATGTGAGATTAATAATGCTGTGTGTTGATCTTGTGTGTTTGTCACATATCAGACAAATAAAACTGATCAGCAGGCACTAACATCTAAAAATCTGTGTATGTTGTAATTGACAGTTTAGGTTTTAAAGTTGTTGGAAAAATTAAACCTGATGGTGTTTGTTTGCAGCTCTGCGATACATTATTTTCTTATTTCTTATTTTCTATTTTTTTCTTCACAGGACTCCACACTGAAGGAAAACAAAAACCTGCAGGTAAGTACACCAAATACACACTGTAGATAGTAGAATCAATAATAATTTGAATGATTGTTGCTATTTAAACTCACTTGCAGCCATGTCAAGTCATGCTTTTGCATTTTGCATTACTAGTTATATAGCTTCAAGATGAAGTAGTATAGAGGAGAATTTTCTTAAAAAGAAGACTTGAAAGTTCAGCTACCATTTGTCAGCAGGTACATCTGGGATGATCTGTTTTATTGGAAGAAAATTCTTACAAAAAGCCAAACTTCAAGACACATTCGGGAGGGACAGATATTCCAACAGCTGTGTAGAAATGCCATCTGAATACCCAGAATGTGGGCTGAAGCCACCTCAAATGATCCACACACAGTCGGTTTGCAGCAGCTCCTCAATGCAGATTGAATGTGACCAGAACACAGCATGAATCCCCACATTGCCAGCAGAATGCACCTCAAATGTTGTACAGGTGAAGTTCGATTGCCACCTGAAAGGCCCGTTCACACATAATGCGAAGTTTGGTCGAATACGGCGAAACAGTGCGACACAGTTCAAGCTAGCGCACCACAAAACATCACGCCGACGATCCTGGTTGCGAGGATTCGTGCACACAGCGGTGTCTTTTGAGCAGGACACCATGTCATATGGCACAGAGCTCACGTGGGTGACGTGAAAGTCAGATTGCCAGCTGCGTGTTCTGATCTGATGGTGTGTTTCAACCTGGGGCAGCCTGTCAATGGGCTGCAGCGACAGAGAGCGCGCACGCTGCAGCCCACAGCATATATCGCCACAGTGATATATGTTTTTATTTATGTCCATGTGATGACAGCAAACAGACACACACACACATGTCACTGTGGGCAGTTGTTAGTCCATGTCTGTCCAAACAACCTAATGCATTATTCATCAGTACAACAAAATCAATCAATCAATCAATCAATCAATTTTATTTATATAGCGCCAAATCACAACAAACAGTTGCCCCAAGGCGCTTTATATTGTAAGGCAAGGCCATACAATAATTACGTAAAAACCACAATGGTGAAAACGACCCCCTGTGAGCAAGCATCTGGCGACAGTGGGAAGGAAAAACTCCCTTTTAACAGGAAGAAACCTCCAGCAGAACCAGGCTCAGGGAGGGGCAGTCATCTGCTGGGACTGGTTGGGGCTGAGGGAGAGAACCAGGAAAAAGACATGCTTGTGGAGGGGAGCAGAGATCAATCACTAATGATTAAATGCAGAGTGGTGCATACAGAGCAAAAAGAGAAAGAAACAGTGCATCATGGGAACCCCCCAGCAGTCTAAGTCACACAAAAGGACACACTTATAGTTACACTAGATGCTGAAAAGGCATTTGATACGGTCAACTGGAATTTTTTACTCTCTACACTGCAAAGATTTGGCTTTGGGGACTCATTTATGAATTGGATCAAGATTTTTTACACATCACCATCAGCTACAGTCACTACTAATGGACTAAGATCACAACGTTTCACACTGCACAGGGGGACCAGGCAGGGATGTCCACTCTCTCCATCATTATTTACCATCTTTATTGAGCCCCTAGCAGCAGCAATCCATCAGAACCCACTCATCAAAGGTATTGAAACAACCCAAAGTCATAAAATATCACTATATGCAGATGATATTTTACTTTTCATTCAAAATCCACAAATCTCTCTACAAGAAGTAATTACAACAATTCAGTCATTTACCCAAATCTCTGATTATGGAATAAACTGGAACAAATCATCCATTCTCCCACTTAACAGTTATCAGGTTTTGTAACCCAGCAATTACCCATTCCCTTATGCACAGATCACATCACTTATCTAGGAGTGAAGATATCCTCCAGGCTGTCAGAGCTGAGCGCTCTCAACTTCACACCATTACTGACAACAATAGAAGATGACTTACTCCACTGGCATAATTTACCACTTTACTACAATAGCAGTCGTAAAAATGAATATATTACCTAAATTAAATTATTTATTTTCAATGATTCCAATCCATCCCAAACCCACCTGGTTCCATTTCTATTGGAAAAACAAACCACCAAGAATAAAGTAACCACTCTGCAAAAAAATACATTTCAAGGAGGTCTAGAAGCACCAAACTTTAAATTATACTCCCTGGCAAACTACAATACATATATAAATGGACACATCCTACAAAAGCGCTACCGTGTTGAAGCCTCACAGGACATGTTGTGACATGCTCACCTCTTCCACCATTTGGAAGATTCAGATGGCTTTCGGTAGCTTTTCAATCGTGTGACTATCCCAGAAATTGTGGAAGAGGTGAGCATGTCACAACATGTCCTGTGAGGCTTCAACACGGTGGCGCTTTTGTTTCGCCATGAGCTTCGTGCCCAAGCCATCGGCATGAATTTTGCTGCAACTCTTTTCATGGCAAAATCTTCTGTCACAGTGGAATGTGCCGAAAAAGTGCTGATGTTCACCTCTTCCGCAATTTCTCAGATAGTCACACGACGGTCCCACATCACCACAGCGTTCACTTTGGAATGATCTGGTCATTTCAGCATGTTGATGGCTGCCCGGAGCGCGGCGCGCTCTCCACCATTGTGCGGACGTCTTTAAACCGGTTGTACCGCTCCTTAATCTGTGTGATGCCCAAAGCATCGTCACCAAAAGTCGTCTGAATAATCCGAATGGTTTCCACCTGGCTGTCGCCCAGTTTCTGGCAAAATTTGATGCAGTCGTGCTGCTCCAGTCGTTCCGCCATTTCCATGCAAAGAAAAAACGATGAGAGACTACACATGTCCTCACACAAAGGCTGCTTACAAGCAAATGATGCAATCGACAGGCGTGAAAAAATTCACGCATGCGCACGAAGGTTCAAGGTTGGCTCATGCAATCACACGTGATTCAAATCCATCAGGTTTTTGAAAAAAATAAAAAGGTCGGATACTTTTCTAACAGACCTCATAATTGAACTGAGTTCATACATTGAGTTTTTTTAGTGTAGAAACAAAAAATGTAAGCGCTTTGAGAAAACATTAAGACATTATAAAGCACAATATAAATCCAATCTATTATTATTATTATTATTATTATTTAGTTTTATTTTAAACAATGCAGAAATACTTAAAGTTAAAAGTGGTCTTGAATCAAAAGGTATAACAGACAGGAAAAAAAATCTGAGCAAATCATACACGTACATATATATTTTCATATTTGTTTGAAAAATACATTTGTATAGTGGTGGGCACAGTTCAGCCAATCCGATAACAGATAATTATCGAAGCTAATGTTTTTGCTAGTGGATTAGCTTTTCAGATAAGTTTTCAAAACCATCAGACCAATTATCTTCCAATAAATTTAGTTCTGATAACTTTCGGTCCGATAACATTTTTTTGCTGGTTAAGTGAGCAAAGTTTAACAGTCTAAAACTGTTGTGTGGGCCGCTGAAGAGGAGGTACTGCTGGCCCACCACCACCAGAGGGCGCCCTGCCTGGAGTGCGGGCTCCAGGCACCAGAGGGCACTGCCGCCTGATGAGAGCAGCCAGGGTGACAGCTGTCACCCATTACTGGACACAGCTGACTCCACTCAGCACGGAGGTATATCATCAGGACGGCGTCTCCACCTCGATGCCGAGATATCGCCTTGAGATAGAGGTAACATTCTCTGCAGCATATTCTGTGTTAATTGATAAACTTGTTAAACCTTTCAGGACAGCGGACTACCGCAGGCCGAGTGACTAGATAAGTACTCACCTTCCTGCTTTTTTGGGACGAGAGGTGGAGGCAGCTTCTCCCCTCTCCGTGTTACTGGGTGCAGCCGCATCCACACCTGTGTGTTGTTGCTCTCTCTTGCCAGCAGTACCGGATCCGACGAGCGGAGGCAGTGGCCACCTGGGAATTCGGGACTTGGCGGTTCCAGTACTTCCAGGGTTCGGTGGCAGAGGAAATCTGGATGGTTCCGGTTCGACCTGGACGGACGTCTCCTACCTTCGAGCCTGCCCACACGACACCAGCAGAATTCGGCTTATCCCCAAATTGTTGATTGTTGTATTGGTTGTGCTCGTTTCACAATAGTAAAACTTGTTATTTATCTTCTCCATTGTCCGTTCATTTGCGCCCCCTGTTGTGGGTCCGTGTTCCTACACTTTCACAACAGGATATCTCGGCCAGCGTCATGGATCCCGAGGGGCGTCAACCGGCTGTTGAACGGCCAATGGAAGAACAGGGAGCGTCGGCGTCTTCGGGAGGGGTAATCGGTGAGTTGCAGCGGATCCTCACCGCTTTCACCACTCGGATGGATTTAATGACCGAGCAGAACGTTCTCCTAAACCGCAGGGTGGAGGCTCTCGCCGCACAAGTGGAAGCACGCCCTTCGGGCGCCGCTGCGGCTCTCCCTCCCGAGGACCCTGCGCGTAATAGTGACGTTCCACTGGTCGTTCAACGGCCCCTCCCTCCGTCCCCAGAAGCATACATAAGCCCTCCAGAACCGTACGGAGGCTGTGTGGAGACGTGCGCGGATTTTTTGATGCAGTGTTCGCTCGTCTTCGCACAGCGTCCCGTGATGTACGCGACTGACGCTAGCAAAGTAGCTTATGTAATAAACCTGCTTCGCGGGGAGGCACGCTCTTGGGCTACAGCGCTCTGGGAGCAGAACTCATGGCTCCTTTATACATACGATGGGTTTGTGCGGGAGCTCAGAACGGTGTTCGATCATCCCAATAGAGGAGAGACCGCTTCAACCGCGCTACTGTCAATAAGACAGGGGCATCGGAGCGCAGCTGCCTATGCAGTCGCCTTCCGCATCGCGGCGGCAAGATCCGGCTGGAATAGCACTGCCCTCCGCGCCGCCTTTGTAAACGGACTGTCACTGGTCCTAAAAGAGCACCTGGTGGCGAAGGACGAACCGCGGGATTTAGATGGGCTCATCGATCTAGTCATACAACTCGACAACCGGCTAGAGGAACGCCATCGGGAACGAGGCGAAGGGCGTGGCCAGGCACGCGTCGTCCCTCTCCCTTCCGGTTCCGACCGAGCTCCGCCCTCCCCACGCTCCTCTGTTCCTGCGCTCCGTGCGCCTACGGCTCCCCCTGCTGACGAAGCTATGGACACGAGCAAGGCAACATTTAGGGCACCTGGAGCACAAAGGAGGCGGGCCCACGGAGCTTGTTTTGTTTGTGGCTCGATTGAGCATCTGGCAAACGACTGCCCCGAGCGGTTAAAACTCCAACGCCCGCCCCTAGAGACTGGGCCAGGGGTGGGCCGAAACATTCACGTGGGACACACCCACATTGCCACACGACTCCCAGTCACGATCCTGTTTGAGGATTCAACCCTGAAGGCCCCAGCACTGGTGGACACGGGCTCCGAGGGGAATCTGCTAGACAGTAGATGGGCGAGGGAGATAGGGCTCCCTCTGGTGGCTCTTACCTCGCCTGTGCAGGTTCGGGCACTAGATGGCTCCCTACTCCCACCAATCACGCATAAGACACCTCCAGTAACTCTGGTGGTGTCAGGTAACCACCGGGAGGTGATCGAGTTCTTTGTGACTCAGGCCACCTCCCGTGTGGTTTTGGGTTTTCCCTGGATGCTAAAACACAATCCCCGGATCGATTGGCCATCCGGGGTAGTGGTTCAGTGGAGCGAAACCTGCCATCGGGAGTGTCTAGGTTCCTCGGTTCCTCCCGGCTCCCAAGCTAAGGAGGAGGTCCGAGTCCCGCCCAATCTGAAGGCGGTGCCGGCGCAGTACCATGACCTCGCTGACGTGTTCAGCAAGGATCTGGCTCTCACGCTTCCTCCCCACCGCCCGTATGATTGTGCCATTGATTTGGTTCCAGGCAGTGAGTTCCCGTCCAGTAGGCTGTACAACCTCTCACGGCCGGAGCGTGAATCAATGGAGACCTACATCCGGGACTCATTAGCTGCCGGGTTGATCCGGAATTCCACCTTTCCGATGGGTGCTGGTTTCTTTTTTGTGGGTAAAAAGGATGGCGGGCTTCGTCCATGCATTGATTATAGGGGGTTGAACGAAATCACGGTTCGCAATCGATACCCGTTGCCCTTGTTGGATTCAGTGTTCACCCCCTTGCATGGAGCCAAAATCTTCACCAAGCTTGATCTTAGGAATGCGTATCATTTGGTTCGGATCCGGAAGGGAGACGAATGGAAGACGGCATTTAACACCCCGTTAGGCCATTTTGAGTACCTGGTCATGCCGTTCGGTCTCACTAATGCTCCCGCGACTTTCCAAGCGTTGGTAAACGATGTCTTGCGGGACTTCCTGCACCGGTTCGTCTTCGTGTATCTGGACGATATACTCATCTTTTCCCCGGATCCTGAGACTCATGTCCGGCATGTCCGTCAGGTCCTGCAGCGGTTGTTGGAGAACCGCCTGTTTGTGAAGGGCGAGAAGTGTGAATTCCACCGCACTTCTTTGTCCTTCCTGGGGTTTATCATCTCCTCCAACTCCGTCGCCCCTGATCCGGCCAAGGTTGCGGCGGTGAGAGATTGGCCCCAACCCACAAGCCGTAGGAAGCTGCAACAGTTCCTCGGCTTTGCTAATTTCTACAGGAGGTTCATTAAGGGCTACAGTCAGGTAGTTAGCCCCCTGACAGCCCTGACCTCACCAAAAGTCCCCTTCACCTGGTCGGATCGGTGCGAAGCCGCGTTCAAGGAGTTGAAACGGCGCTTTTCGTCTGCACCACTTCTGGTGCAGCCCGATCCTAGCCGCCAGTTAGTGGTTGAAGTGGATGCCTCAGACTCAGGGATAGGAGCGGTGCTCTCCCAGAGCGGGAAGACCGATAAGGTCCTTCACCCGTGTGCCTATTTTTCCCGCAGGTTGACCCCCGCTGAACGGAACTATGACATCGGCAATCGGGAACTCCTTGCTGTGAAAGAGGCCCTCGAAGAGTGGAGACATCTGTTGGAGGGAACAGCCATGCCATTCACGGTTTTCACTGACCATCGGAACCTGGAGTACATCAGGACCGCCAAGCGGCTGAACCCCAGGCAAGCCCGCTGGTCACTGTTCTTTGGCCGTTTTGACTTCCGGATTACCTACCGTCCCGGGACCAAGAATCAAAGATCGGATGCATTGTCCCGGGTGCACGAAGACGAAGTCAAAACGGAACCGTCGGATCCCCCGGATCCCATCATCCCGGAGTCCGCTATCGTGGCCGCCCTCACCTGGGACGTGGAGAAGACCGTCCGGGAGGCCCTGACCCGTGACCCGGACCCCGGAAACGGACCAAAGAACAGACTATACGTCCCACCAGAAGCTAGGGCTGCAGTCCTGGACTTCTGTCACGGTTCTAAACTCTCCTGTCACCCTGGGGTGCGAAGGACCGTGACAGTCGTCCGGCAACGCTTCTGGTGGGCATCCCTGGAGGCCGACGTCCGGGACTACGTCCAGGCCTGTACCACCTGCGCCAGGGGCAAGGCCGACCACAGAAAGACCTCAGGGCAGCTACAGCCACTGCCCGTGCCTCATCGCCCCTGGTCCCACATCGGCCTGGACTTTGTCACGGGTCTCCCGCCGTCCCAGGGAAACACCGTCGTCTTCACGATAGTGGACCGTTTCTCCAAGTCGGCCCACTTCGTGGCCCTCCCGAAGCTCCCAACGGCCCAGGAGACAGCGGACCTCCTGGTCCACCACGTCGTCCGTCTGCATGGTATACCATCAGACATCGTCTCCGATCGCGGTCCCCAGTTTACCTCACACGTTTGGAGGAGCTTCTGCTGGGAACTGGGGGCCTCGGTCAGCCTTTCGTCCGGGTACCACCCCCAGACCAACGGGCAAGCAGAGCGGGCCAACCAAGAATTGGAGCAGACACTACGCTGTGTGACAGCCGCGCACCCAACGGCCTGGAGTACCCACCTGGCCTGGATCGAGTACGCCCACAACAGCCAAGTGTCATCAGCCACCGGCCTCTCCCCATTTGAGGTGTGCTTGGGGTATCAGCCCCCCTTGTTTCCGGTGGTCGAGGGAGAGGTCGGTGTGCCCTCGGTCCAGGCCCACCTACGGACGTGCCGTCGGGTGTGGCGTGCCGCCCGCTCTGCTTTGTTGAAGGCCCGGACGAGGGCGAAGAAACATGCAGACTGGCGGCGGGTCCCGGCCCCCACGTATCGTCCTGGGCAGGAAGTGTGGTTGTCCACCAAGGACATTCCCCTTCAAGTGGACTCCCCCAAGCTCCAAGAACGATACATCGGTCCCTTCAAGATCCTCAAAGTCATCAATCCCGCCGCAGTGAGGCTTCAGCTTCCGGCCTCGCTGCGGATTCACCCAGTGTTTCATGTCTCCCGGATAAAACCCCATCACACCTCACCCCTCTGCACCCCGGGTCCGGCACCACCTCCTGCCCGGATCATCGACGGGGAACCGGCTTGGACCGTGCGCCGGCTCCTCGATGTCCGTCGAATGGGCCGGGGTTTTCAGTACCTGGTGGACTGGGAGGGGTACGGCCCCGAAGAACGCTCCTGGGTGAAGAAGAGCTTCATCCTGGACCCGGCCCTCCTGGCCGACTTCTACCGTCGCCATCCGGACAAGCCCGGTCGTGCGCCAGGAGGCGCCCGTTGAGGGGGGGGTCCTGTTGTGTGGGCCGCTGAAGAGGAGGTACTGCTGGCCCACCACCACCAGAGGGCGCCCTGCCTGGAGTGCGGGCTCCAGGCACCAGAGGGCGCTGCCGCCTGATGAGAGCAGCCAGGGTGACAGCTGTCACTCATTACTGGACACAGCTGACTCCACTCAGCACGGAGGTATATCATCAGGACGGCGTCTCCACCTCGATGCCGAGATATCGCCTTGAGATAGAGGTAACATTCTCTGCAGCATATTCTGTGTTAATTGATAAACTTGTTAAACCTTTCAGGACAGCGGACTACCGCAGGCCGAGTGACTAGATAAGTACTCACCTTCCTGCTTTTTTGGGATGAGAGGTGGAGGCAGCTTCTCCCCTCTCCGTGTTACTGGGTGCAGCCGCATCCACACCTGTGTGTTGTTGCTCTCTCTTGCCAGCAGTACCGGATCCGACGAGCGGAGGCAGTGGCCACCTGGGAATTCGGGACTTGGCGGTTCCAGTACTTCCAGGGTTCGGTGGCAGAGGAAATCTGGATGGTTCCGGTTCGACCTGGACGGACATCTCCTACCTTCGAGCCTGCCCACACGACACCAGCAGAATTCGGCTTATCCCCAAATTGTTGATTGTTGTATTGGTTGTGCTCGTTTCACAATAGTAAAACTTGTTATTTATCTTCTCCATTGTCCGTTCATTTGCGCCTCCTGTTGTGGGTCCGTGTTCCTACACTTTCACAACAAAAACATTTGTAAACCCTAAAATCAAACATTTTAATCCATCTGTTGTGTGTTTGTAGCAGACTGGCTGCCTGCCACTTGCTGATGACATCATCATTTAGCGCAAAACATGATTGACCGGTCGATGCAGGGAGCATTGTGGGTAGTGTAGTTCAGTTTCACTTTGGACATTACAGTGAGTCGTCCGCTCGACACAAAAAAAAAAGGGAGGGAAAGGGAGACCCAACAAAAACACAACATATTGGTGATGTCAGGTTTTGGTCAAGATACAGTCTTGTCAAAACATGACATCATCATGATGTCACCTCGACGTCAACATGTGATGTCATTTGGATGCATTTTATAGATCATCCTGTGACATTCATAAAATGACATCCAGCAGATGTCATGTAAACGCTGCAAGACTGACTGGTTATTGAATATCCCAGCAAACATTTCTACATACATGTTGGGTTTGCACCCTGTTTTTAAAGAAATGAGAGGCACAAACACTGAAAAGAAACCAGTCAGAGAGAGACAAATATATATATTTTTTGCTCTGCGCAGAGGAGGAGAACAAGAAGCAGCTTATGTGCTAAGCTCCAAAGCTCTCCCAAAATCCCCTCCTCTGGCCCAGCCTTTTATTTAGTTCATCAACATGAGTAAAAACAAACAAGGACAGTCAGGGAGAGGTTACACATGAGTCATGTCTGCAAGAGGGTGGTAGCAAAGCAAGGTAACGGCTGAAACCTTCCATTGCTGCAACATGAGCCTTGTGGCTCGTCAAAGCAGGATAAGGCACTTATGCAAAATGAAAAATAGTTTGCTCAATCATGAAGAATGCAGACAACAAGTCTTTCTTTCTAAAACCTCCTCTTCTCACTAAGAGGAAAAATAATATAAGCATAAACTATAAGAAAATAAATGATAATAAATATAAGCATAAACTAAAGAAAATAAATAATAATATGAGCATGAACTATATAAAATCCTTGACATAATCCTCCCTGTTTATCGTTTATTTACATACGTTTGTCATGTCCAAAACACACTTCAATAGAAAATTTGTCCACTTTAACCACTTGTCTTATTACATTTTCAGCTAAAGCTTCATAGGCTAAGAGTGTGTTAACTCATCACGTCAACAGTTCAAGCTTGAACTGGAGTTGTGAGCTTTTCAATATCATCATAATTCTCAACACAGTCATTATAGTTTTCTCCACTAAGGTCTGACTGTTTCAATGCTTGATATTTTGGCATAGTTTGTTGGAAAGCCAGATTACACTGTACAAATGTATTTGACACCATTTTGCCAACCATTGTTTTGATACAAGGGATCACACAACACATGCAAAGTCCAATCAGAATTAGGACTATAATAACTGGTGTCACCATTTTCAATAGTAACTGCCACCATGGTCCTGAAGTCAACCAGGACCAGGGATTCCACCGGTTCACGGCTAGGGTGTCTTTATGCATTGCATCACGAAGTTTATTCAGCTCTTCCAATGCGTCCTGCACATCCACTGAATGAATGGAGTCTGGGATGAAAGTACAGCATGTTGTGTTCAGCAGAACACAAACTCCTCCCTGTGAACCAGTAAGCAAGTCTAAAACCATGCGATTTTGCATCACCATGGTACGTAAAGCATCTATTTCAGTATTTTGAGCTGCTACTATTTTGTCAGTTACATTCATGAACAGTCCCAATCGATAATTCAGAGTTTCAATCATTAATGAATTTTTTACCACTCCTATCCAGGGGAACAATGAATGTGCTATTTTATCTCCTACAGACCACAACTTTTTGGTCCTTTGGTACATCCGAGCCCCACATGTGATCATGTGGTAACACATCTGGGTATATCGATCTCCTCCGTCTGGTGCTGCCATTCTTCTTTGTGGGGGTCCTTGGCACTACCACATATGTATGGTCAGTCACCTGGGTAGGTGCACACACACCACCCCAATTTGGTGGGAGACTCATGTACAGTCTGGAACCACAAAGCCAATAGATGTCATCATACACCGGAGTACCATTTACAGGTGGTAGCAAAAACTTACTAACATAAGCACATGATTCATCCGTTCCACATGGACAGGAGCCTGTATAATTACATCCCCGTCCAATGTGATGAAGATAAGTATCATCCACATAATATGTTTTGGTTAGGCTTAAATTATTTGATAAAACATAAGTTTGGGTACACAGACGTTTCTTAATTTTACCTACAGTTTTATTCCCTGTCCCGTAAAAGCAAATCGGGAATGGCCGTTGTGATGACAATTTAACATGTGATGATATTTTTGCATTTCCCTTCAGTCTAGTCAATGGAGCAGCACTTGGGCACACTTGTACGTCTTCTGTTGAAATCCCTATCATATAAGTGGTTGCACTGAGGCAAGTGGTATTACGTCTTGTCAGATTTGCTGAGAACTGTTGCCCCCGAAATACAGTTTGATTATGCATCCGTATGATAAGACATTCTGTCACCCTAGCAGGGTACGGTTTAGCCGTCAGAGCTGGGTGTGTTGAGGATATAGGCATTTGCGAACAAACATAACAGTTAGTAACATGTAATTCCATAGCCAATAAATGAACATATCTGTACCACATATTAGTATGGTATATATGAGGGTGTCCATCTGTCTCATTCACATTATGAATAAACCTCTTCTGACGTTGCTTCCGTTGTTCTCTGGCTCGGTCCACAGTGAGCTGCAATTCTTGGGTCAACCACCAGGCCAGGAATCCGAGGAGCACGAAACACACTAACATCACAACGCAACCAGCTGCCCTACCAACAGTCCGGCAGCGGCGGCGCTGAGCACGCCGCTCCGGGGTCTGCTGTAGTTCAGTCATGATTGCTAGGATACAGTGTTGTTAACCAACCTCACCTAATAGTGCAAGGATCTCCCTGCTTCACTGGCGTTGAGACAATCTATTGCTAATTAAATAGACTCCCTTTGTAGCCAGACTTCCCCTTACACTGTGGAGGCAGCCAACACACGCTGTATCTTACAGTGACTTAGATGTATCCACGTTGATCTCTCCGCTATCTTTACTGCAGTTGGTGTTGTTAACAGCACTTGGTATGGACCTTCCCAACGAGGACTGGACCAGTTCTTCCTCTTAATCACTCTGATGAACACCCAGTCTCCTGGCTGGACTACTGGAAGGCCGTCCTGTGGGAGATCAAAATTATTCGGCAGTAAATGTGTTTGAGTTATCTCTTTCTGTGTTAATGTCTTTTTCATAAAATCTGCTAATGTTTGTTCCTCATCTGCTGTTTTAGTATCCATGTCAAAAATTGGTAGACGATATGGTCGTCCATAAAGTATCTCAAATGGTGTTAAACCTGATGGTGTTGGTGTTATTCTCATATACAATTTTACTAGGTCCAAACATTCAATCCACGTTCGTTTTGTCTCTTCCATACATTTCCTTAGTCTTATTTTTATTGTGCCATTTGTCCTTTCCACTAATCCTGCACTTTGTGGATGGTAAGCACAATGATGTTTTAACTTAATTTTCATGTGTTCTGCTACTCTTTGTACAACTTCATTTACAAAATGTGTTCCATTATCACTGTACAATGTCTCTGGTATTCCATAATACGGAATAATTGTCTTACACAGTGCTTTTGCTACTGTTAAAGCATCTGCTTTTTGTGATGGAACGATTTCTACCCATTTTGAAAAGGCATCAATTAATACTAGACAGTATTGATAAGGTCCACATTGCTTTAGTTCAATAAAGTCCATATGAACAATTTGAAAAGGATACTGTGGTTTTGGGAATTGCCCTCTCCGGGGTCTTATATTTCCCTGTGGGTTGTGTTTCAATCAGGTAACACAGGCTTTACAAAAATTTTTTGAGTATAAATTAAATCCATAGGTAGTAAAGTATTGGTCTACCATATATACCATCCCCCCTGTCGACACATGCGTTAACCCATGCGTCGCAATTGCAGCTGCTTTGAATAAGCTTTTGGGTAGGATGGGTTTGTTATGTACACAATAAAGTCCTTTGGGGTTTGGGGTTGCCCCATTTTTCAACCACAAATGTCGTTCCTGCACTGGTGCCTGTTTTTGCATATCCAATAAAAGGTCAGAATCTATTAATGGTTCATTGTCGGTCTGAGCTGTGTAAATAGAAGAAGTGCCATATCGACCAGCTGCTGCTTCTTTCGCTATTTTGTCTGCCAGGCAGTTTCCTCTGGAGACAAAATCTGTACCTCTGGTGTGGGCTGCACATTTACATAATGCCAGGTGTGATGGTAATGTCACTGCTTCTAGCAAATTTGTGAGTAAGCCTGCATGTGTCACTGGTTTCCCTGTAGAGGTTATCATACCTCTTTGTTGCCATCCTTTTGCAAAGAACCAAATAGTTGAAAATGCATATTGACTATCTGTATAGACTGTCAGTTTCTGTCCTTTAGCCAAGATACAAGCTCTGGTTAATGCAATGAGTTCTGCAGCTTGGGCTGATTTAAAATGATCGATCTGTTTTGCTTTAATAACAGTATTTGGTAATTGAACAACAGCATAGCCTGTTAATGTCTGTCCTTTCTGATCTTTGAAACATGAGCCATCCACAAAGTAATGTAGTCCATCTGTAAATGGTTCGTCTGTTAAGTCTGGTCGAGGTAATTGTTGTTCCTGTGTGTCTGCCAAACAATCATGCGGTTCACCATCTGTCTCAGTAGGTAGGAGCGTGGCGGGATTCAAGGTGTTGCATCTTTCAATGGTAATATGTGGCTGAGACAATAGCATTGCTGTATAAGCTGTCTGTCTAGCAGGCGATAAGAATGTATCCAAACGTTTGGAATAATAGCCAACTGGTTTATTTTTATTACCATGTTGTTGTAGCAAGACTGCACACATGAATCCCTGTTTTGTGTCCACCATGAGAGTGAATGGCTTAGCATAATTGGGCAGAGATAATACTGTGGAACTCACAATTCTTGTTTAAGAGCTGTAAACTGTTCTTCAGCTTCTTTATTCCACTGTATTTTGTCAGTCATAGCCATTGGTATAGAGTGTATTAAATCCTGCAATTTCTGCACCTTGTCTGCATAACATGGACTCCAGGCTCTGCAATAATTACAGATACCTAAGAAAGTCATCATTTCCTTTTTTGTTGACGGTTTAGGCGCTTTGAGAATAGCGTGCTTTCGATCGTCTTGTATTCGTTTCCCCTCAGCTGATAGGACATGGCCTAAATAAGTCACTTGTGGTTGCACAAACTGCAACTTTTGCTTTTTAATTTTACTTCCTGTTTCTGCCAAATGTTGCAAAAGCATCATAGTACATTTTGTACAGCTGTCTTTTGTCTTTCCTGCCACCAAAATGTCATCTACATACACCAAGATTTGTGAATCTTCTGGTGGAGTAAATGAAGATAAGCAACAATTTATTGCTTGTGTAAAAATGGTCGGACTGTCAGCAAAACATTGAGGGAGTCTTGTATATGTATATCTTTTCCCTTTGAATGTAAAAGCAAACCAAAATTGAGAGTCTGGATGAACAGGTACTGAGAAAAATGCATTACTGATGTCTATGACAGAGAAGTACATGTTTCCAGGACTTAATCTATTTAGCAGCGTATGTGGGTCTGGTACCAGAGGGGCACTAGTTTCCACTGCAGCATTTACTGCACGTAGGTCTTGTACCATTCGCCAATTCTGATTGTCTGCTTTTTTCACAGGATATATTGGAGTGTTACAGGATGCATCTAAACATTCCCTGATGACTCCTGCTTCCAATAATTCTGCAATAACCGGTTCAATTCCTTTTTCTGCTTCAGGTTTTAACGGATATTGTTTAATCCGTGGTCTCCAATCAGATCGTGGCTTAATTTTGACTGGCGGAATATTTTTCAACAGTCCTACATCTGTGGGTGTATTCACCCAGAGATGAGGAGGCAGTTTGGCCAATAAAGTCTCATCTTCCTGTGTCAACAACACAGATGTTGTTAAATTTCAATCGTCCAGATCTACTTCATGTATCACCGGTGTCGTCCAAGCACTTACAAACATGTATTTCCGATACAAGCCTGTGGATGGACTGAAATCTCACACCGACACTGCATCTGCTTCGTGCCAATCAGTCGCTTCCTCAGCTGTTTTAGCAATTCCTCCAAGGTCCTTCCAGGACTGAGTGTCTTCCCTTGTCAGTGAAATATGCGGCACAGCCTCAGGTTTTCCTCTGTACCATTTGTCTGCACTTTGGGTCAGCACTACACTACACACAGAGGTGGTTTTTCTGTCTGTGTATAGGTGTGCTACTGTCTGTAATTCTGATGGAATTTTCAGAAATCCTGCTCCATACCTTTCATCCTTTTGTGGAGTGAATAGCATAGTTATGTGTAGATCTTTTGGTGACATCATTACTACGTGTTCTCTGTTTTCACAGGTCATCAGACCTTCCTCCAATAATTGTTCAGTTTGTCTCAACTCCGACAGATCCAAAGAGTACTGCCAGGCCTGGGCCAAATTTGTATATACAGTAGCAGGCTGTCTCACAGCTCTCATACCACCTACTGTTGGTGTGACTCTTATAGATAAGGCAGTCATCAAATCTCGTCCCAGTAAATTTACTGGACAATGGGGCGAATAAACCACAGAGACACAAGCAGTTTGGTTCGTTTCAGGATCTTCAAAATTGACAAACTTCAATATTTTCTCTGAATTCACCTGTCCATTTGCAGATTTTACCCAAACGACTTCTTTTGCAAATTTAGTTCCGGGAGGTCTGTCTGTTATCACTGTCCTACATGCTTGTTGGGTATTTTCTCCTCCAAACATTCTTAAAACCTTTGATAAGACAAACAGAGTCAAGAAACACCAGTGAGACAGAAAGTCAAATTAATCACGCGCGGAGTGCGGCCAGGCTGTACACCAAGGCTACACTAAAGTCTGGCCTGCGCTTCGCTCTTTTTATTAGTGAATCCCTCATCACATAAACAAAAACTTGTCCTAAGGGTGGGGGGAATGACGCAAGACAAGTTTCTTCCCGTAACATAAACACATACGTCAATAAGCGCAGCTGTAAGGACAAACAGTTTCTTTCTTTTACTCTTATCGTCGGAGGTCAGCACATCTCGTTCGTCTGTTGCAGTTATCAGCTGTTGTGCATCTGCCTGGAACACTAAGCATCACATCACAATCAGAATAATAATAAGTACATCCAGCTTCTCATTCCCAGTTCAGATTGACCCCAGCATGCTAAAACAAGGTTGAATAACACATACATTCTCGGGGTTAGGTGCAAACAGCACAACACCGTTTTCATAAGAAAGAAGACGAAAGGTACAAATGTTTAACAGTGATAACATATATATATATATATATATAAAATCCTTAACAATGCTCCTGTGTCACAGAGAAAATCCATGTCCTGTCCATTTACCTTTAGAGTCACCACAGGTCTTTCTTCCTCTTTATGGCCTCTACTATCATCTGTGCTTCACTGAGCCATACTTTTGCACACTCTATTTCTCTTTCTTTTCTTGCTTTCCTGTTACCTTTTTTATTTGCTGCTGCTGCTGTAAATTTTAACACCAAACCTTCACAATCTGGCATAACCAATTTACCTGAAAAGCCATATTTCTTTTTCCATTTAGTTATGTACTTCAGATTTTCCGGATTGCGTTTGTGCATGTATTTTTCGTCACCCTGAAATAGGGGCTTATTTTCTGTGCATGTGTTTCCCATGTTGGTCACCTATTCCCCTTCACTCTGCAAAGTTCAGGTCAAGCTTCTACCCCGTGGGGCGGACCTTCCTTGGAATCCCCCTCTTTGCAGACTCGTCGGGAATATGTGAGTGTGGTGCGTATGGTCTTAAAATGACCTACTTTGCAGACGACAGCTTCACTTTTATCCCCTGATAAAATGGGATATCAAGCTGTCTGTGCTTCAGTCACTCAGTCTCATTCTTTTATTATTACTAAGGAATACTCAGTCAAACAATACCACACATACAGTCCGACACTGTCACACACACACACACACACACACACTCCCACAACCGCTCCAACTCTCACACATATACAAAATAAATTACAGATTTCATCAATGATTGCAATTACAGACAAGCCCTCATCTTAAAAAAAAAAAAATAATAATAATAAATCATTTTATATCAAGACATAAATAACAACAAAATCCTTACAACAAAACAACAAAAACAGAATTTTCTCTCATTCATACCACAAACACACTTAGTTTCACTTTTGCAATAATCAATTAATTCGCGTCTCTCTAACTGCTTCTCCTGAAATTTATTCTTACTCCTCCTGTATTTCTCAACCGGATGGGGACTCGAACCCCTCCGCCACCTGTGCCGGCAGGACCGGAGACTCTAACTCCCGACCCCGCACTTTATTCCAGATGGGGACTTGAACCCCTCCGCCAAATGTGCTGGCAGGACCGGAGACTCTAACTCCCGACCCCGCACTTTATTCCGGATGGGGACTCGAACCCCTCCTCAACATATTTTCCTCACAGGCAGGCAGTAATTACTTACGTTAATTTGTTGCGCCCCTCATTTGGTTCGGAGGCGTCGTCAATCTACTGCGGCGAGCGGAGGTGGACGTCTATAGTCACCGGCCCGACGGAGAATTCACTCCTCAGGACTTTCCTTCGATCCCTCTAGTGGAATCGGCCGTGCACGGTCTGCGGCGTGTCTTCCTCCGTTCGCTCGAGAAGATCTGTCAACGCCCCATGTTGGGCGCCAAGAAAAAACTGTTGGGTTTGCACCCTGTTTTTTAAAGAAATGAGAGGCACAAACACTGAAAAGAAACCAGTCAGAGAGAGACAAATATATATATTTTTTGCTCTGCGCAGAGGAGGAGAACAAGAAGCAGCTTATGTGCTAAGCTCCAAAGCTCTCCCAAAATCCCCTTCTCTGGCCCAGCCTTTTATTTAGTTCATTAACATGAGTAAAAACAAACAAGGACAGTCAGCGAGAGGTTACACATGAGTCATGTCTGCAAGAGGGTGGTAGTAAAACAAGGTAACGGCTGAAACCTTCCATTCCTGCAACATGAGCCTTGTGGCTCGTCAAAGCAGGATAAGGCACTTATGCAAAATGAAAAATAGTTTGCTCAATCATGAAGAATGCAGACAACAAGTCTTTCTTTCTAAAACCTCCTCTTCTCACTAAGAGGAAAAATAATATAAGCATAAACTATAAGAAAATAAATGATAATAAATATTAGCATAAACTAAAGAAAATAAATGATAATATGAGCATGAACTATATAAAATCCTTGACAATACACACACACAGGTCCCTACAAAATCTGATGTAAGATGTCACAGTGTTACAAAGTCTAAGAATGTCTGTGGATTTAGCTTCAAAGAAGGTCCAGTCTGTGCAGTCAAAACAGGCCTGTAGCTCCTGCCTTAACTTATCCACCTGTGCCTCTGTTACACATGCCTGAGGTGGCATGTAAACACTGACCAGCACAAATGAGAATTCCAGCGGTGAATAAAATGGACGGCAGTTTATGAAAAAAGTTTCCAACTGAGGGCTGCACATCCTCTTCAACACTGTGACATCTGTATACCAACCATCATGTATATAAGAGCATGTTCCGCCTCCCCTCGTCTTTCCAGAGAGCTCTGTTACGCGGTCCATTTGCAGGAGCTGCAAGCCTTGCAGATGAATAGTGCTGTTGTGGATATGTTTACTGAGCCAGGTTTCAGTGAAACACAATCTGCACAATCAGTTTTTCCTGTTGAGGAGCAGCAGTTCATCCATCTTGTTCAACAGAGAGCATACGTTGACATAGTGAATAGACAGGAGCACAGTGCGTAATCCCCGCTGCCTCAGTTTCACAATCGCACCTGCTCACTTCTCTCGCCGGTGTCTCTTGTAAACTCCATACAGAGCCGCTGCTACTCCAACCAAAACACCTGTAAAACTCCCTGGTTCAATGAAGACCAGGAAAATAGTTCCAACAGATGACAGTCCAATGTTTCTGAGCTCTTCTCTCGTGAAAGAAACCAAGGAAGAAGGGCAGAGTGGGAAAAAAACCCCACAAAATGCACCAAGTATGAGAGAAAGTGTAGTACCGAGGTGGCCATCCGTGGTGCCATTTTTTATCAGAGAAAGCTTTTGTTACATGAGAACAGATCAGACCAAGGCTCAAATCTTCCATCAGCCTTCTGGCAAACTACCATAATTTCCAGACTATAAGCCGCTACTTTTTTTACACACTTTGAAGACTGTGACTTTTACAATGATGCAGCTAATTTATGGATTTTTACAGGCTTTTTCATAAGTTCAAATACGTCAATTCATGCTGTCAATTGATTTCCTGAAAGCTGTGCTCCTCACGTGGTGTAAAGTCACACTCAGTGTAAATATAAAGCCCCTTTCACATCGGTGTATTCGTAGAGCTGCTCATTGCAGCGTATCATCTACGCTGAGTTGAGCAGCTCTACGCCCACTTTTAGCAGCTCTACGTCGAGTTTTCTCTCCCTGCGCAGCAGTATGTTGAGGGCTACATGTGTAGGACGGAAGAAATTAAACATGTTTAATTTTCTTCAGCGTAGAGTGCTGGACACAGTTTTAAGCAGGTCTGCGCAGCACAGCGTTACTGCATGCAAGTCTGTGCAACACTGCGCTCCTGTACACAACCAAAAACTGAGTGCTGCATCCAGAGGAATCAACTGAGAACATGATCAGATGATCACGCAGCCCACAGCACCTGTGTGTGATCAGAACAGGGAATCAAACCTCAACTCAGAAATCCAGAAACACAACAGAAACAGCAGGTCGGTCGCGCACTCTCTCGCGCGCACACACACCTCACTCTCACTCTGTCTCTCTCTCCCTCTGTCGTGCTCTCTCTCTCTGTGTCTGATCAAACCTGTGACTTTAAAATAAAAGCGCACTCGCTGCATGTCGGTGCACTCATCAAACACCCTGATCGATCAGGTCTGATCAAACCTGTGACTTTAAAATAAAAGCGCACTCGCTGCATATCGGTGCAGTCATCAGATGACCTGATCGATCAGGTCTGATCAAACCTGAAAAGAGCTGTGACTCTTTAAAATAAAATCGCACTCGCTGCATATTGGTGCGATCATCAGACGACCTCATCGATCAAGGTCTGATCAAATCTGATCAAATCAGCAGACCTGATCGGAGCAAGCGGAGGTTTAAAAGTTTAATGAGTCACAGTGTTTCGTTCAGGGCAGCCTTTACCACAGCCAGACTCAGCAGCATCTGGACACAATGAAAGTGATCCACCAAGACTAAATAAATAAATAATGTTAAATGACTCTGTTTTTGAGCCACACCACACCTGCAGTAGAGAACAGAGCGCACTTCCACAGAGGCAGGAAATAGCACTGAACTGTTTAATAGCGGCATGGTACACGTGACTGTGTGCACACATTAAAACGCGAACACACACAGCTGTAAGTATGAAACGAACACTGAAAAAGGCTGAGTATGTTATGTGTCGACGCGGGTTGAGGAGCGGACCTGCGTCTGACAGAACCCAGCGCCAAAACAACCAGAAAGCGGTTCCACTAACAAAACAATTTATTTTCCCCCTTCTGTGCAATACAAAGTGTACAAACGTAAAATGCGTCGGTCTGGCGGAGTGAAGGACGGCACGCTCTCCAGCGCCCAAAAGGATCGAAGCCCGACGCTTCTGGACCCACGTTCACCGCCAAACACCCCCCAGGTGGACACAACAAACCGACTCTCTGATGTGTGCTGACAGCATGTGTCCCTCACAAACGAACATCACAAGGTCGAGTTCCCGGCAATTCTGCTTGAATCACACATGGCTTAAATGCAGAACGCCATCTCATTATCTGCTTCAGCTGAAAGTCTTTAAGGTTGCACGTGAGCACCATCCACAGGTGCTGCACATCATGTTGATGAGGGTGAAGGACTCTTCTGCCAGCACCTTCTCCACAGACAATAAATCAGTTTGCATACCACCTGGAGAGCAAAGAAAAGAAAAGAACACCCAAATGTCCAGCCAAACCCCCCAACACACAACAGAGTATGTGCGCATTTCGGGTGTATTTAAATGAAACACAACGCTGCGATACACAGCTCTACAAATATGGCAATGTGAAAGGGGCTTAAGGTCTTACCTGTTTGTTTTAGTGAAGAAAAGTCCCGGCGCCAGAATTGGGCTGTTAGATCAGTGGAGCAGAGTCTCCCCCCTCCCCCTCCTTCCACACCGGGTCTCTGTCTTGGCGCAACAAGTCAAAAAAGTTAAAGCGCCTCATTACATCTCATTTACCACAGACTCCATCCGATCCTGGCTGCACGTGATGAAATCTCAAGAAAAAGTTAAATTTACTCAGTTTTTCGTGTGGAGTGGAGACACCGTGTGTGAGCGGTGGAGGACGTGCGCGTCACTATTTACGTGGAACACTTCAGGGAAAAAAGCATGTATGGTACGTATTTAATTATAAGTTAAAAAATCTTTCTGTCTAACTTCTTTCTGTGTAAATATCTTATGTTACAATGTGGTGTCGCGCAGCTTATAGACAAGTGCAGCTTATTTATGTACAATTTCTTTTTTCTTTTTAAAATTGGTTGGTGCGGCTGATATTCAGGTGCGCTCTATAGTCTGGAAATTACGGTAATTTTTCAAATTTTTTTCATTTATATAGCGCCAAATCACAACAGAGTTGCCTCAGTGTGCTTTATACAAGTAAGGTCTAACCTTACTAACCCCCAGAGCAACAGTGGTAAGGAAAAACTCCCTCTGAGGAAGAAACCTCAAGCAGACCAGACTCAAAGGGGTGACCCTCTGCTTGGGCCATGCCACAGACATAAATTACAGAACAATTCACAAACCGAATATACAGGAAATGCTGTTGGTGCACAGGACAGGAGGGTCGCCAGCACATACAGCTCCCATCTCTGGATGGAGCTGCACCTTAAACAGAGAGAAAAAACAGAATCAGGCATCAGAAAGACAAGAAATACTGTATAATTTGTCAGCATTAAACAACAAGAAAAACAGAAGAAATACTAAGGTGATCGCCAGCCACTAGCCCTAAGCTTCACTAAATGACCCAGAATTTAGGTAAAGTTGAGGCCACGGCACGTTCCGTTTACAAATAAAATGAATTAAAAGAATGAAAAGCGTAAGACAAAACTATACCATTATGTTAACCATACAAAGGGAAAATAAGTGCGTCTTAAGTCGACTTGAAAGTCTCCACAGAATCTGACTGTTTTATTGACGCAGGGAGATCATTCCACAGAACAGGGGCATGATAAGTGAAAACTCTATGACCTGCAGACTTCTTATTCACCCTATGCATACAAAGTAGTCCTGCACCCTGAGAACGCAAAGACCGGGCCGGTACGTAAGGTTTAATTAGGTCAGGTAAATCGGGAGGTGCCAGTCCGTGAACAGTTTGATAGACTAGTAGCAGAACCTTAAAATCTGATCTCACTGGGACAGGAAGCCGGTGAAGGGATGTCAAAATGATTGTAATGTGGTCGAACTTTCTGCTTCGTGTCAAAAGTCTGGCTGCAGCATTTTGAACCAATTGGAGACCCCTAATGCTAGACTGCAGTAAACCAGAAAACAGAACATTGCAGTTGTCTAATCTAGAAGAGATAAACACATGGATCAGGGTCTCAGCATCAGCCATAGACAGGATGGGACAAATCTTCGCTATATTTCGCAGGTGGAAGAAAGCAGTCCTCGTAATATTTCTAATGTGGAGGCCAAAGGACAACGCAGGATCAAAAATTACCCCAAGGTTCCTCACTTTGTCAGTGTGCTGTATGATACACCAGCCTAGGCTGAGCGTTAATTGGTAAAATTGATGCTGATGTCTCACTGGACCAAGGACCATCATTTCAGTCTTATCAGAGTTTAAAAGTAGAAAGTTTCTAGACATCCAACTTCTCACTGATGCAAAGCAATCTTCTAAGGATTTTATGTGAACAAGGTTACCAACAGTTATCGGCATGTACAACTGAGTATCATCAGCATAGCAGCGAAAGGTAATCACCAAACGCCACAATATGTGCCCAAGGGGTGCTATATAAAGGGAGAAAAGCAGAGGGTCTAAGACGGACCCCTGTGGAACACCAAATTTCATGTCACTTAGAGGTAGTGTTACTGTACAAAACACAGTGAGAACGACTGGTCAAGTATGACGTCAGCCATGCAAGGGCACTCCCAGTAATCCCAAAATGATTTTCCAGCCTATCAAGTAGAATATGATGATCCACGGTATCAAATGCAGCACTGAGATCTAACGGCACCAGAACCGCGGTGGTGTCCGAATCCATTGTAAGCAGAAGATCATTTATCACTTTAGTGAGAGCCGTCTCGGTGGAATGATATTTTCTAAAAGCAGACGGCAGTGGCTCAAAGAGATTATTCTCAGTAAGATAGTCTACGAGCTGCCGTGACACCACTTTTTCCAGAATTTTAGTGCAAAATGATAGATTTGATATCGACCGATAGTTTTTCAATAAACTAGTTTCAAGATTAGGTTTCTTAAGTAATGGTTTAATCTCTGCAGATTTGAAACATTTAGGAACAGATCCAGAATTTAAAGAAAGATTAATCATTTCCAGCACAGTGGGCCACAGGTCCTTAAACAGTTTTGTTGGTATAAGATCAAATAAACAGGTTGTGCTTTTTGTTGACGGTACGAGTTTTGTCAGCATGCCTCGTGAGATACTATCAAATTCTATAAATCTCAGTAATACCTCAGTAATGGCGCCCACCTCAATAGCAGGGTGTAGTGGCTGGGTTTAGGCATGCTGGGATATGTTTAACCTAATGTCTTCTATTTTCTTGTCAAAGTAATCCAGGAAATCTTGTGCTGTAAAAAGAGAGCGAACTACATGTGGTTGTCCATGAATAAGTGTTGCCACCGTGTTGAACAAGAACTTTGAGTTATGCTTGTTTTTGTTGATCAAATCAGAGTAATAGCTCTGCTTTGTAGCCACTCATGGTCTAAGATAGCATCATGCCATGCAAGGTGGAATACTTCTAATTTTGAACGATGCCATTTCCGTTCTAGACCTCTTGCCTTATGCTTGAGGTCACGCAGGTAATCATTGAACCAAGGTGACTGTGATTTGGGGGAGCGCGGTTTTAACACAGGTGGCGCAATCATGTCAAGTGCACATTTTGAGCACCGAGTTTAAACTATCCACAAGACTGTCTACTGATTGGGTATTTGCAAAATGTGAAGCTAAGACATTAGGCAGTCTTGCTTCGAGTTCAGTCTTAGTTGAGGAGTTGATGCATCGCCGTAGTGATATATAAGTAGGGATGGGTATTGATAAGATTTTATCGATATCGATGCCTATCGATTCCGCTTATCGATCCGATTCCTTATCGATTCCCTTATCGATACCTCTTGTGAATTTTCTGTGTAGTAAAAGTAGGCTTTACAGGTTTTCTATGTCAACAACATTTTAAATTGGTCACTGGATCCTTGATCTTTTGACATAAATAAAAATAGATCAAATCTGTACTTCTTGTCAAAAGCATTTCCCTTCAGACATTTTGGCGTGAATGTCTCTCCGTACCTCTGAGCTTAGCTCAGCTGGCTGCTACGTCAGTGCAGGACGTCTCATTTTGGGAGGAAAAACGTTTTGATTGATTGCAGTTTGTTTGTATTACAACATTTGGAAAGAGGTGTCATTTGATTTAAACGGCGTTTCACTTTAAATTTATTGATTCCGACTGGACTCTATCGTTCTAACTTGACTCGGCAGAGAGCAGCGCAGAGTTTGGAGCTGTGCGAACAGAACAGAGGACGATTCTCGTTTCTTTCTCGCAACAAGACACGAGTCCCAGTTAGTGACTTTAATCCACAAAAAAGTGACTCACGATTGACATATTCAGGGATGAAAGTGGTGAAAAACAAACAAAAAAAAAAAGAGCTGAAACCCAAAATTACCCCCAACACCACCCGCACGAAAATGTTTGAATTCTAGAAGCTGTGAAATGCAATCTCGGACTATTCCAGACAATAAACTGCAGTGAGTGCAGCATCCATTTAGGTGAGAAAAAACTCAACTTTCCTTATTCAGATTCATTCCAGTAGTATTCTGCTGTTACTAGGATGCAGCAGTTTTCTAGCTTGGCAGATAGTTCTGGAGGAAATCACTGAAGAAATGAACAAATATGGTTTGACTGAAACAAATTGTCATTAAACTTAAATAAAACAGGGATGAAGTGGAGGTGTAAGAGTCACTAGGTGTTCACAGGAAACAGTTATTTATTTCTATATTTATTCATTTATGAATAATTATCATTGTTAGCTGGTTTTATCTTTTCTGTTGTATTTTGTTTCATCAGGTTCTTTTTGTCTTTCTCTAAAATTGTATTGTAGCATTGTTATTATTATATATGTTGTTGCTATTATTATTAATATATTAATAAAAATACATTTTTAAAAATTACAATTTGGCTCTTTTACGACAATGAATGCTGAGCCATTAATTATACAGAAAACAAATGCACACAAACATTCTGAGATGTGAACAGCTTAATGCTAACTTTAACATTGAAAATGCCATAGACATGCTAACGTGTTAGCATGGGCCCCGTTTTTAAGTTATAAAATACATCTATCAACCGTTTCAGAAGACCATAACAGGTCGGTTTCACATAAAAAGGTAAATATTACTCACAGACATATGCTCTTTAGGGTTTTAGTGGGGAAAAATTAAGATAAAGTGAAATAAAACAATGATCTTTGATCTGCGAATCACTGCTTTGATTGGTTCAAGGTTCAAAGCAAAGCTGTGCTGCAGAAACGTTGATTCCAGACCTGCTGCAGGGTCTGTAATCAATGTAGAGAAATGATCATTTTTTTGACAAACACCCCCCAAAACAACGGCCACTCTGAAGGACCGATAAGCGAATCGTTAAGCAAAAAGCTTATTGATGTCAGTGGATCAAATCATTTCTTAACGATATCCGAAAGGAACCGGTTCTCAATACCCATCCTTATATATAAGGTTGTTGTTCCACTAAACACGCAAAACTGTAAACTTAATAAGTGAGTGATCAGAGAGCACTGATGTAAGAGGCATGATGTCAATATTCATGACAGCAATGCTACATGTGAGTACAAGATCCAGGGTGCTGTAGAAGAATTTTTAGGTCCTTATTTGAACTATGATGAACTATCAAGTGTCCTGATCTGAACTATATGTCCTCTGGTTGAACTAGCAGGTGTTCAACCCAAAAAAGGGCTCTATTGCTCTCTCTTGCTTGCCTCTACTGGTGGTTGGCTCTCACTGCGGTATTGTATCACTTCCTGTTCCGGAGCACAGCGGTGTTTTTCTGTATCTGTTAGCTGTTTAATCTGCGCAGTTAGATTGATCTAGTTATCTAGATTACGATTTGTTTCCCAGTGTAATCTTTACGTGCCTTAACTAAAGCACTCCTTCTGCTGAATCACCTCTAAATTATTTACACATTATTCACTTTGCGTGTTTTTAGGAATCCGCTAGCTTAGCGTAGCTACTAGCTCTTAGCCGATTTAGCATGGCGGCTTCTCCTGTCTCTCCCGCACTTTTCTGCTCTGGGTGTGAAATGTTTAGTTATTCTTCGGCCTCCTTTAGCAGTAATGGTACTTGTAATAAGTGTAGCTTATTCGTAGCTTTGGAGGCCAGGCTGGGCGAATTGGAGACTCGGCTCCGCACCGTGGAAAATTCTACAGCTAGCCAGGCCCCTGTAGTCGGTGCGGACCAAGGTAGCTTAGCCGCCGTTAGTTACCCCCTGGCAGATCCCGAGCAGCCGGGAAAGCAGGCTGACTGGGTGACTGTGAGGAGGAAGCGTAGCCCTAAACAGAAGCCCCGTGTACACCGCCAACCCGTTCACATCTCTAACCGTTTTTCCCCACTCGACAACACACCCGCCGAGGATCAAACTCTGGTTATTGGCGACTCTGTTTTGCGAAATGTGAAGTTAGCGACACCAGCAACCATAGTCAATTGTCTTCCGGGGGCCAGAGCAGGCGACATTGAAGGAAATTTGAAACTGCTGGCTAAGGCTAAGCGTAAATTTGGTAAGATTGTAATTCACGTCGGCAGTAATGACACCCGGTTACGCCAATCGGAGGTCACTAAAATTAACATTAAATCAGTGTGTAACTTTGCAAAAACAATGTCGGACTCTGTAGTTTTCTCTGGGCCCCTCCCCAATCAGACCGGGAGTGACATGTTTAGCCGCATGTTCTCCTTGAATTGCTGGCTGTCTGAGTGGTGTCCAAAAAATGAGGTGGGCTTCATAGATAATTGGCAAAGCTTCTGGGGAAAACCTGGTCTTGTTAGGAGAGACGGCATCCATCCCACTTTGGATGGAGCAGCTCTCATTTCTAGAAATCTGGCCAATTTTCTTAAATCCTCCAAACCGTGACTATCCAGGGTTGGGACCAGGAAGCAGAGTTGTAGTCTTACACACCTCTCTGCAGCTTCTCTCCCCCTGCCATCCCCTCATTACCCCATCCCCGTAGAGACGGTGCCTGCTCCCAGACTACCAATAACCAGCAAAAATCTATTTAAGCATAAAAATTCAAAAAGAAAAAATAATATAGCACCTTTAACTGCACCACAGACTAAAACAGTTAAATGTGGTCTATTAAACATTAGGTCTCTCTCTTCTAAGTCCCTGTTGGTAAATGATATAATAATTGATCAACATATTGATTTATTCTGCCTTACAGAAACCTGGTTACAGCAGGATGAATATGTTAGTTTAAATGAGTCAACACCCCCGAGTCACACTAACTGTCAGAATGCTCGTAGCACAGGCCGAGGCGGAGGATTAGCAGCAATCTTCCATTCCAGCTTATTAATTAATCAAAAACCCAGACAGAGCTTTAATTCATTTGAAAGCTTGACTCTTAGTCTTGTCCATCCAAATTGGAAGTCCCAAAAAACAGTTTTATTTGTTATTATCTATCGTCCACCTGGTCGTTACTGTGAGTTTCTCTGTGAATTTTCAGACCTTTTGTCTGACTTAGTGCTTAGCTCAGATAAGATAATTATAGTGGGCGATTTTAACATCCACACAGATGCTGAGAATGACAGCCTCAACACTGCATTTAATCTATTATTAGACTCTATTGGCTTTGCTCAAAAAGTAAATGAGTCCACCCACCACTTTAATCATATCTTAGATCTTGTTCTGACTTATGGTATGGAAATAGAAGACTTAACAGTATTCCCTGAAAACTCCCTTCTGTCTGATCATTTCTTAATAACATTTACATTTACTCTGATGGACTACCCAGCAGTGGGGAATAAGTTTCATTACACTAGAAGTCTTTCAGAAAGCGCTGTAACTAGGTTTAAGGATATGATTCCTTCTTTATGTTCTCTAATGCCATATACCAACACAGTGCAGAGTAGCTACCTAAACTCTGTAAGTGAGATAGAGTATCTCGTCAATAGTTTTACATCCTCATTGAAGACAACTTTGGATGCTGTAGCTCCTCTAAAAAAGAGAGCTTTAAATCAGAAGTGCCTGACTCCGTGGTATAACTCACAAACTCGTAGCTTAAAGCAGATAACCCATAAGTTGGAGAGGAAATGGCGTCTCACTAATTTAGAAGATCTTCACTTAGCCTGGAAAAAGAGTCTGTTGCTCTATAAAAAAGCCCTCCGTAAAGCTAGGACATCTTTCTACTCATCACTAATTGAAGAAAATAAGAACAACCCCAGGTTTCTTTTCAGCACTGTAGCCAGGCTGACAAAGAGTCAGAGCTCTATTGAGCTGAGTATTCCATTAACTTTAACTAGTAATGACTTCATGACTTTCTTTGCTAACAAAATCTTAACTATTAGAGAAAAAATTACTCATAACCATCCCAAAGACGTATCGTTATCTTTGGCTGCTTTCAGTGATGCCGGTATTTGGTTAGACTCTTTCTCTCCGATTGTTCTGTCTGAGTTATTTTCATTAGTTACTTCATCCAAACCATCAACATGTTTATTAGACCCCATTCCTACCAGGCTGCTCAAGGAAGCCCTACCATTATTTAATGCTTCGATCTTAAATATGATCAATCTATCTTTGTTAGTTGGCTATGTACCACAGGCTTTTAAGGTGGCAGTAATTAAACCATTACTTAAAAAGCCATCACTTGACCCAGCTATCTTAGCTAATTATAGGCCAATCTCCAACCTTCCTTTTCTCTCAAAAATTCTTGAAAGGGTAGTTGTAAAACAGCTAACTGATCATCTGCAGAGGATTGGTCTATTTGAAGAGTTTCAGTCAGGTTTTAGAATTCATCATAGTACAGAAACAGCATTAGTGAAGGTTACAAATGATCTTCTTATGGCCTCGGACAGTGGACTCATCTCTGTGCTTGTTCTGTTAGACCTCAGTGCTGCTTTTGATACTGTTGACCATAAAATTTTATTACAGAGATTAGAGCATGCCATAGGTATAAAAGGCACTGCGCTGCGGTGGTTTGAATCATATTTGTCTAATAGATTACAATTTGTTCATGTAAATGGGGAATCTTCTTCACAGACTAAAGTTAATTATGGAGTTCCACAAGGTTCTGTGCTAGGACCAATTTTATTCACTTTATACATGCTTCCCTTAGGCAGTATTATTAGACGGTATTGCTTAAATTTTCATTGTTACGCAGATGATACCCAGCTTTATCTATCCATGAAGCCAGAGGACACACACCAATTAGCTAAACTGCAGGATTGTCTTACAGACATAAAGACATGGATGACCTCTAATTTCCTGCTTTTAAACTCAGATAAAACTGAAGTTATTGTACTTGGCCCCACAAATCTTAGAAACATGGTGTCTAACCAGATCCTTACTCTGGATGGCATTACCCTGACCTCTAGTAATACTGTGAGAAATCTTGGAGTCATTTTTGATCAGGATATGTCATTCATTCAAAGCGCATATTAAACAAATATGTAGGACTGCTTTTTTGCATTTACGCAATATCTCTAAAATCAGAAAGGTCTTGTCTCAGAGTGATGCTGAAAAACTAATTCATGCATTTATTTCCTATTGTAATTCATTATTATCAGGTTGTCCTAAAAGTTCCCTAAAAAGCCTTCAGTTAATTCAAAATGCTGCAGCTAGAGTACTGACAGGGACTAGAAGGAGAGAGCATATCTCACCCATATTGGCCTCTCTTCATTGGCTTCCTGTTAATTCTAGAATAGAATTTAAAATTCTTCTTCTTACTTATAAGGTTTTGAATAATCAGGTCCCATCTTATCTTAGGGACCTCGTAGTACCATATCACCCCAATAGAGCGCTTCGCTCTCAGACTGCAGGCTTACTTGTAGTTCCTAGGGTTTGTAAGAGTAGAATGGGAGGCAGAGCCTTCAGCTTTCAGGCTCCTCTCCTGTGGAACCAGCTCCCAATTCAGATCAGGGAGACAGACACCCTCTCTACTTTTAAGATTAGGCTTAAAACTTTCCTTTTTGCTAAAGCTTATAGTTAGGGCTGGATCAGGTGACCCTGAACCATCCCTTAGTTATGCTGCTATAGACGTAGACTGCTGGGGGGTTCCCATGATGCACTGTTTCTTTCTCTTTTTGCTCTGTATGCACCACTCTGCATTTAATCATTAGTGATCGATCTCTGCTCCCCTCCACAGCATGTCTTTTTCCTGGTTCTCTCCCTCAGCCCCAACCAGTCCCAGCAGAAGACTGCCCCTCCCTGAGCCTGGTTCTGCTGGAGGTTTCTTCCTGTTAAAAGGGAGTTTTTCCTTCCCACTGTAGCCAAGTGCTTGCTCACAGGGGGTCGTTTTGACCGTTGGGGTTTTACATAATTATTGTATGGCCTTGCCTTACAATATAAAGCGCCTTGGGGCAACTGTTTGTTGTGATTTGGCACTATATAAAAAAAATTGATTGATTGATTGATTGATATTAGTCATTTGGTCTGTCAGGTACTTTCCAAGACCTCTTAGGTACTTTCCAAGTTGGCTGATATCCCAGCAGTGATGAGCCCGCAGGCCAGGTGCAGTGGGCCTCAGGCCAGCTGCACCTGTGGCAGAAGGTGTTTTTTAAAAAATCAGTTGTAAATCCTTCAAGTTTTAATGGGAGCGTTTGTCACATTGAAATAATGACCTAACACCTGCTTAGGGTTCACTAGAGGACGCTTCCAATAGAAAACCATGTCTTGGGAATAAAATAAATAAAAAAAGTCAAAGGAGGAGCGATGTCCGCGGGTCTCCAATATATAGATGAGCGCGGTCGTTGCATATTCAGTCTCTCTAGAGGACTCAGTTTGTATAAGCTCTGTGTCGAAGGCTTAAATAAACTTGAAAACTCTGTGCATTTTATCTTGCTTAAGGCTGAATTATTCCAAAGTGTTGTGTCCTTTTCTTGCAAACTACTTGCAATTAGTTTGTGTTATCTAAAGAAGACATCCTGAGACAACCAAAAAGAAGGACCACGACAGAACTTGGCAAGCCAGCTTCAGGAGGGTCCAGGGGCATTCCAGCAGCCTGGGACGGTCCAGCTCATCCCTCCAGACCGTAAATAACAGTGATCACGACTAAAAGGTAAGCAGAAACCTTTTATAACTTCTGCACGATCTGGAGGAGTGAGTCGGGATTTCCGCCCAAGTTGACAGGTGATATTTTTAATTGCCTCTTACCCAAAAGAACCTGGACTAAGAAAATTGACAAGAGACTAAAAAGATAAAATTGAAAATTATCAGGCCTTGTAGATAAAATGCTCAGAAGGTGTGTGTGTTCCCGGGAAAAAGAATGTCTGTGTGAGTGAAAGGTCAGGAATGTTCATGAACTCTGGTGCAGAAAAGAGTGCATGGAGAACTAACCTGGATGCTTGGGGAATAATTGGTGTTGAAATTCGTTACTAACGTGCCGGCTGATAGCATGCGCTGTAGGGGTTAGTTTAGGGGAGTATACTGACAAATAGGTACAAGGTAATACAAGGTTATTTAAAGAAAAAAGAGACTGAAGTAAAATAAGTGAGAAAAAAGAGTTTAACAGAGAATAAGTGCAGAGGAAGCACAAGATAAGCACCTGAGGGGGCGCAATAGAAATACCGTACGTGATAAAGAGATTTAAAGAGAAAAAGTGCAAAGAAGCACAGCTGACAGTAAGTAAAAAGAGCTCAATAAAGGACGTCATTTTTTAAGAAAAGAGAAAAAACTATAAAAAATGAAGAGTTAGTGCAGAATACATGAGAATTAATGAAGCAGAAAATAGTGCAGTAAGGCACCAAATACACGCTTGTGGGGCGTGGGAGAAATATAGAAGTGAAGATTAGTGCATACTGAAGAATAAGTAATTAAGTACACAGTAATATGAGTTTTTTTATAAGAAAAAAATTGGAAAAAGAGTATTTTCAGTGCAAAGGCACATTAAGCTCACGAGGAGCTCAGTAAGTGAAAAAAAGTAGATATAATGTACGCTTGGAGAGCGTAGGAAACATATACAAGTGAGAAGAAAGTGCAGGAAAGCACAGGATACGCACGCGAGGCGCGGTAAGGCGTAGAAGTAAATGAAATATTGTACGCTCAAAGAGGAGCTTGTTAAAAATAATATACGAGTTGCTGGCAGCGCCGGAGAGCTGTCTAACGTGAAGAAGAGATACATACTCAAACAGAACACATTGGTGTTAAGTGATTAAAAAGGTTGTTTAAAGCCATGGAGTGAAGAGTGGCAGAAGTCTAGATAGAGATATATAGAAATTTGTTTTTAATAATTTTTGTGTATAAAGCTTTTGAAGATTGTTGTGTGGGAGAGCGGAGAGTAAGCGGGGAGTTGCAGGCAAGCTGTGAGAGCTTGCAGGCTGGCTGACATACAAGATTAATGTGAAGAGTACGAGGAGGAGGAGACGTTTAGATCCAACAGGAGGACTTGGGAGGTGCATGACAGGCAAAGAGGAAAGTGAGAAACAGAGACAGTGGAGAAAAAAAGACAGGAGAAGAGACTGCTATGTAAATACAGAGAAGGTAGATATTATTTCAAAGAAAGAGAACTAATAAACAAACATAGCAGAAAAAGACAACAGAAGCGGAAAGTGAGAAATTAGAAGGAAAATAGAAAGTCGGGAGCAAAGACATTAGGAAGTGTTAGGGTTGTAAGAGGATTAAAGAAATAAAGTTGGTTATAAATCAAAAGAGTTAAAGCTTAGATTACAGTGAAAAAGCTGATAATTAGCATACCATTAAATCATTTAATAACACTACCAACTGATCCAGGTGAAGAACTGTTTCCTAGGTTGACTCTGACTGTGGTCCCAAGGAAGGTTCGGTGGGAAACAGATAAATTTTCATATTTAGTTAAAGAAAAAGAAGACGGGCAAAACAGTTGGAAATTTAATCCTTTTAAGGGTTTAAAATACAAAACAGGTGTTACAGCCGGCAAGCTATTGGTCTGGATCAGGACAGCCCCTGAGGGACTACCAGAACACCATAGAAACACCTCACATAGCGTTTGTCAGGGTTACATGGGTAACTCTCAAGGTCAAGGTCGGGAAAGTACCCCGCTAGACTTAGTACTAAGAAAGTATCCAGGAAAACGCATTAAGGCCAACCAATGTATGAGAAAGTGGCACAAAAGGTCACATGGGGGCAGGCAATGGCCTTTGGAGGGATCATTTGATCCGGGGATGTGTGAAGCAGTTGCGGTAGAAATACAGAAAAAAGAAATTAAAGATCAGCAGAAGAACGTGAATAACAATAAAAAACACACTGAAGAAAAAGAAGTTTTGGCCTTGTTCAAGCAGGAAGCGCAGAGGCTACAGCAGAAAAGAGAAAAAATGACAGAGGAAAGATCCAAAGAAACTAAAGCCAGTGCACCGAGCTGGGAAGCAGAGCCACCCCCATATAAACGTTATGATATGGGAAGGACAGCTGGACAATTTGTATTAGGAACTCTTCAAGAGGACCAAGGCATGGATGTGGAGGGCAAATTCACACTGACACTAAAAGCTCGGGAGCCACAAGGAGACAGGTCCTCGGTCTGTCAAATGGATCATACAAGGTCTCCAAGTCCGGAAGTAAGTGGTTGCTCACCACGACCAGCAGGGGGGGCCACATATAACAGTGACACTGAGGCAGACGAGGATAGAGAGAGAGACCTGAAGGCCCCACCTGCACATCGAGGTCCACTGAAAACCGTCCCCTCCCACCATAAGTCAACCGACTGGACCTTCTCAGGCTATAGAGGCTCCAAAGAGTGGCACAAGAGCTTCTGTGACACACTGGATCTGGCCAGAAGAGATAATGAAGAACTAGCTGAGCAACTTCGGCTAGCGAAGGAAAGAATACAAAGACATAGGGACGCCGAGGAAAGAAGAATATTACAACAATCGACGCCCAATCAAGGGAATCACATTATAGAGCCACCCACCCGAAAGATTTCTGGTGAGATCATCATTGAGAGTGCAAAAGAGGCCCGACTCAGGCAAAGACAACAATGTGTAGCCAAAGACATAACGGCTTTAGAACAGGACATAACTAACTTGATGGACCGCCTGGGACCAGTCAGTCACACTCGATCTGGAAGACAGTATGGAGCCCCCACAGACGAAGAGGAGAACGAAGACCTCATATGCCCACTGGTGGTCAGAAATGGTCATCATGTGTATACCCCATGGAGCTGGACAGACATGGTGGGGCTGGCCAACAGGCTGCCAGACATCACCCAAGGAGCTGGGAGATGGATAACTGCCTTAGAAGAAGGCACTGCAGGGGTAACCTTGTCTTTAGGTGACATAAAAGCCTTGCTAATGCATGTAATAGGAAAACATGACACTGAAGAATTAGCAGAAAAGGTTGGACTGACACAGATGATGGGCACTAATCAACATGATGAAGTCCCCTTTAATCGCTATAGAAACTCCATGTGGGAAGGACTGAGAAGAAAGTACCCTGAGGTCTTGGATCCCTCTAAATTGGATGATGAGGAGTGGACACCTGAAGAGTGCCCAAAGAAGTTCCTGCACCGATTCCAGAAGAGATGGGCGGAGGAAACAGGAAATGCATGGAACCATTCTCCAGCAACTGAAATCCTGTTTAAAATAACTGTAAAAAAGGCTCTGCCAAATGAGGTTCAGAAAGCCCTAGATGGAGTCGTGGGACTATCGAAAATGAATTGGGCTTTATACTCTGAGCATATTTGTCACCATCTTGAAATCTACAAGAAAGAAAAACAAAAAGAAGAAGATGCAGCAAAATCCCTGACGAAAAAATTGGTGCAGATGCAGTTGGGAGAACTAACCAAAGGCAAGAAAGAAAAAACAAAGACCCAGGCACCAATGATGACCCCTGTTCCTTCTGAGCCGGCAAGCCCAGGCCCTACGGCAAACACTGCTGCCACCATACAGGCACCTGTGGTAACAGCCACACAGAGCCCCCAAGGAGCAGCAGGGAGCACTCCTGCAGGAGAAGTCTCAGCACCAGTGGAGCATCACTATCACTACCATAGCACTGGCACACCCGGGAATGGACCCACCTACAGTCATGGGTGGAGAGGAGAGTCACGGAACTTTCAAGGTCAAAGAGGAGGGTGGCAAAGAGGATCTCGCCAACCTTCATTTGGAAGCAGATTCCAAAACTCAGCTCCCAGGAACAGTCAAGCGGGACCGCCTATGGGACCAACACCCCCAATAGGGGATCAACCCTCTAATGAGTGTTGGAGCTGTGGACAACCTGGACATCGAATGAGAAATTGTCCAGCCCAACCTTGGGTTGGACCCTCTGCCTATTGGCAATAGGGGGGCCTAGAGAAGAGGGGGAAATGGTGGCATTGGCTATTTCTATGATACCTAAGGAGGAGCCAACCGTCACCGTTAATATACAAAACAGAGATTTCCCTTTCATGGTGGATACAGGGGCAACATACTCTTGCATAGGGAAAATGGGCGCTCATCTCCCCCTCTCTGGGTCTGTAATTAAGACCATCGGCTTCTCTGGGAAAACTCAAATAATACCTTTTACACGCCCACTTCCTGTAACGATTGCAGGAAAAACAATTGAAACACCCCTGTTATACTCACAAAATACACCTGTGAATTTGCTGGGAAGAGACATTTTATGTAAGCTACAAACCCAGATAGTGTGTACCCATCAAGGACTGCAAATACACTTTCCTGACGAAGCACTCACCAAAATTATGGTGCTTATGGACATGGAAAACAAGGTCCGAACTGTGCAACCCATGGTATACTGGCTGAAGTTACAACCAGAAAATTCAAATCTTCAACTAGAATGGGAAAAATGGAAGCCCTGGGCAGAACAACACTATGCAGCAGTATATACACCTAGTTTACCTTTACATGTCACCCTGACGTTCGATACCAAACAAGAACAGACTGACTATGCATGCTGCTGGGATGCATTGATGAATCAACGGCTGTTTCACATAACCACCACAGAAATTTATTTAGGCCCCCAAGGGGCCGCAGCTTCTGTCAAGCTAACTTCAGCTGAACAACAATGGTATCAAGTGCCGAATGCCACGCCTCATGTGACCCTTTTAGTCTCAGAAAAGTACGAATCCCATGACCTAGGTCCAATGGTAAAGACAGCCTCAGAAGTTGAAGAATGGCAAAACATGGAAAGTCCACAAGTACATCTGTCGAAAGACCAGCAGTTTATACGAATTAACTTAAAAGTAAATGATGAGGCTATAGCTCAAAAAGTGGAGCTCAATCCTAGACCAGAGGGACAGATGGTGTTATCGGCCCAACAAGAGAAATTGTTAGAGCAAATACCACCAGTGGTGTGGTCCAAAAGCAAAACAGATGTAGGACTAGTAAAAACAGCCTTACCAGTAAAAATAAAAGTAAAACCAGGAGCAAAACTGCCTCACCAAAGGTAGTATCCATTAAAACCTCAGGCTATTGAAGGCATAAAACCAGTAATTAAGGGACTAATGGTAGCTGGAGTTTTAATAAAAACTGCAAGCCCATGCAATACTCCTATCTATCCTATCCCTAAAAACAATACCAAAGAGTATCGGCTGGTACATGATCTGCGTCCTATCAATGCAATAATAGAAATGGATGCACCTATAGTACCTGATCCGCATACTATACTATCAAGCATCCCTGCTGGAGCAAAATGGTACACAGTAATCAATCTGTGTTCAGCCTATTTCAGTGTGCCTGTGCACCAGATTCACAACATTTGTTTGCATTCACATTTCTGGGACAACAACTAACGTATACACGGCTACCTCAGGGACTGAACCTGTCCCCAGCCATCTTTAACAAAGTCCTGGCTGAAGATTTACAACACCTTGACATACCCAGTACATTGGTGCAATATATTGATGATCTCCTTATTGCATCAGAGACTCAAGAACAGTGTGAAAAAGATTCATTAATTGTATTGCATGCATTGGCAGATGGAGGTCATAAAGTAAGTAAGGACAAATTGCAGTTCTGCAAACAACAAGTAGAATACTTGGGAAGACAGTTGTGTGGGACCACGCGATGTATAGCCCCAAGCCAAGTGGAGGCTATAATCAAGGCTCCCAAACCCCAAACAGTGGGACAGATGCTTTCATTCCTTGGGATGGCAGGGTACAGTCGGCCGTGGATTTGTGATTATGCTATAAAAACTGCACCTTTGCGTGCCATGATTAGAGCAGTGGGGCAAACAAGCAATGCAGCGCTCCTCGTCTGGACAGATGAGGCAACGGGAGCTTTTGAGGCCCTAAAAACAGACATGCAATCTGCTCCCGCGTTAGGTAACCCAGATTATGGGAAACCTTTCCATTTGTATGTTACTGAAAAAGCTGGTTATGCTTGTGCTGTACTAATGCAGGAAACAAATGAAGGAAAACAACCATTGGCCTATTATAGTACAAAGCTTGACAACATTGAAACAGGATTGCCACCATGCTATCAGGGTCTAGCAGCAGCTGCCTTTGCATTTCAAAAAGCATCATCCATAATCATGGGACATGCAGTAACGTTGTACACGTCGCATCAGTTACATGCCCTGCTAACCAGTCAACGTTTTGTCTTAACACAAGCTAGACGCACTGGATATGAAGTTGTGTTGTCCGCTCCAGAAATAACAATACAACGTTGTCACACGGTGAATCCCGCCACCAAATTGACCACACCGTTAGATGGTACTCCACATAACTGTGTGGCAGAGACAGAGAAATTTTTGAGAGCCAGAGAACATTTGTATAATCACGCCATAGATGCAGATCTAACCCTGTTCGTGGACGGCTCATGCTTTCGGGATGCCGCGGGATTGCATGCGGGTATGGGGATTGTTAAACTAAACACGGATGGCGAGACCTTTGAATTACTGGAGTCCCAAGGAATTGATCAGCCTTGTTCAGCCCAACTGGCAGAAATCAAAGCCTTAACTATGGCTTGCCAGATAGCTAAAGATCAACGTGTTAATATCTACACAGACTCAGCCTACGCTTATGGCGTATGTCATATACATGCAAACATTTGGAAACAAAGGGGATTCCTGAGAGCAGATGGCACCCCTGTCACTCATGGAGAAGCGATTTCCCAACTGTTACAAGCTCTCCAATTACCGTCTGAGGTAGCCATCATTAAATGTGCAGGCCATCAAAAGAATAATAACATCATAGCTCAAGGTAACAACCTAGCAGATGACACAGCTCACAAAGGAGCACAAGGGGAAAATATGTTTCCCCTGTTAACCATCCAAGATTGTGCCCCACTGGTTTCACTTGACGCACTGATAGTGGCTCAAAGTAGGGCCAGTGGAGAAGAAAAATGAATGTGGGTTAAACGAGGCTCTATTGAGACACATAGTCAGGGGCCAGCGGACAAGCTGTGGCGCAGTAGTCATGGACATTTTGTGTTACCCACCAATTTATTACGACATGCAATCATTTGGGCCCACGGACCCGATCATTGTTCGCGAGTCCAAATTATGAACAAACTAAAAGCTGTCTGGTGGTCACCATATATGGCAGCTACAGTGGACCGTTTGTTGAATGAGTGTGAGGTATGTGCACAGTACAATGTCCGGAAATCATTCACAGCCCCTTTAGCCCACATTCCGGTCCCTGATGGGCCATTCAGACATCTTATGATGGATTTCATAGACATGGGAACTGAAAACCGAGTTAAACGAATGAGATATGTTTTGGTAGTGATATGCAGGTTCAGCCGATGGATTGAGGCAGTAGCCTCTGCAAATCAAGACCATAAAACGGTAGCCAAATTCTTGTGCCGAGACGTCTTTCCAAGATTTGGCATTCCAGATACTATCTCATCTGACAACGGTAGGGCTTTTGTAGCCAAGGTTACACAAGAAACATTCAAACAATTGGGTATCAAACAGAAATTTGGGTGTGTTTATCACCCCCAATCAAATGGGGCGGTGGAACTGGCTAATGGCATTTTAAAGAACAAACTAGCAAAAATCATAGCAGACAGCAATGGCAAACTAACCTGGCTGGATGCGTTGCCGCTTGCTCTATTGTCAATGCGTTCACAAACTAACCGACTAACCCATTTGACACCATTTGAAGCTCTTACAGGTCGGCCGATGCCTATTCCATACCTGAGAGGACCCTACGAAGGACCATTGCTGGAGCAGCTACAAGACGAATGGCATAATTATCTGAGACAGTTAACCCAAATACACAAAACTATCTTTTTGCAGGTCAAAGGTGCTACAGAAGATAGAGAAGCAGAGATTCCACTCGAAAATCAGACCATCCAGCCTGGTGATCTGGTTTACGTCAAAGTGTTCAAAAAGAAGTGGGACAGGCCCCGCCGAGAAGGTCCTTTTAAAGTTATTTTTGCCTCACGTACAGTGCAGTCAAAGTAGATGGTAAGGACACTTGGTTCCATTTAAACCACTGCTGTAGGGTTGGTGGCCCAGCGCCCCTGCGGCCTCGGCAAGCTCGTCTTGGCAGAGCCGCTGGGCCAAGGAGGGAAGCAAGAGAAGCCAGAGACCCTACAGCAGCACCGAGGGAAGGCCACGCCTCCCTGCAGCCAGGCGAACACCGGCCAAGGCGCTCACAGAGACTGATTGAACAAAGACGACGCACAGCTTCAGAGAGTAGTGGATCCCTGCCAGATAGAGCAGCGACAGACTCAGATGCAGACTCAGAAACAACTGGAGATGCAGGCCAACAGACAGACAGAGATACAGACCGACAGATAGACAGGCCACAGGAGACATCAGACTCGGACAGCAACTCAGTAGATTTACCGACAGAAGAACCGCAGGAAGTACAACCCAGACAAAGCACAGATACACCACACATCCCTAGTGACAGCTCATCTAGCGACGGCTCACTCAGTAGCACATCTAGTAGCACATCTCAACCGTCACCAGAACAATGATTAAGGAATTAGTCAAGGGATTGTCCATACTACTGGTGGTCAGTATGGGAGAAAATAGACATCCAAAACATACAACGGACTGTGCCGTGGCCATGGCTGCAATAGCAACTAAACAAGGCATTCTAAACACAGGAAAAACATATAATTTGGTATACATTAAATCAAAAGCCTACAAGAACATAGGAATACAGGGAAAGCTGGGGGATTACATATTAGGGGAAGCCATTAGCATCAAATGTGAAGAGGAGGGAACACTCAACATAGGTAATTTGTGATAAAAGAGGATGCAGGGAAACCAAGCAAGACATAACTGTTACAGTACATGAAGCCACAAAATGGGTAAAAATCAAACCAAGGAAAGAGAGGATAATTAGAAGCCTAGAAACAAGCAGTCACTTAGGGAGATGGGATCCCAGTACAGACCTAGCCCGCACACAAGGGTTGAAGACCAATTTATTTTACCAATGGTTGAAATTTTCGGCTAGGCAGATCAGTGAAAAGCCTTGCATAGCCTGTCACCGGAAGGGTGTGATACCTCAGGCTAAACCCCTACCTGATATCAACAACTGTTATAGGAGTCCCCAACATAACTCAGACCAAGCAGAGTGCTATACACAATGTGTTATGAAAATGGCAGTAGGTGATGAAAAATATGCTGCCGACAGTAAACTTTGTCCAGTGCCTCTAAGTACAGAAGGAACCGTTCCACCTATGATTAAAATAGAGAAAGGGATGATACACCCATTTTGTATAGCTAAAGGCTTAGTAGCACAATACATAAGCGATTGGCAGGTAGGGACGACCCAGTCAAAACACCACATACAGTGTATGCAAAAGCAGCAAGAATATAAACCGGCCAAAGCATCATGGAACATCACCGTATGTCACACCCTGCCAGCAGCAGGCATACAGTGTGAACAAATAGTACCGGCCACAGGGGGGTCTGTAATTGGACTGAATCTCACCCATGCTTCATGGGTATCTACTCCAAATTTAGCTAAGGGAACGGTACCCTTGGCTGACATCTTTTGGATATGCGGACAAAGAAGGAAACTCCTGTCATCGCTGTCCCCTAATTGGAAAGGCCTTTGTGCTCCCGTGATGCTCACAGGAGCAATAACAGTAATTGAAATGCCAAATTCAATACAACCCATGCCACAGAAACTTCGTAAGAAAAGAGGAATAATGACATTTAAAACAGACTACAACATCACAGTAAGAAACGGGATACCAGAAGGGATACCCCGACAATTAGAAGCCATAGACAGTAGCAGAGTTAAAGCAGATGAAGACGGGGATAAATGGGGATGGGCATTGGCTCTGTTTGGGGTTACTCCAAAAGTCCGTTCTAGGTTCCAGGAGGTGCAGTGGATTAATTACTTGTGGTATAATCAACAAAGATATTTGAATTGGACATTGGCAGCTGTAGGAGCCTTAACCGAACAACTGCACGCCACCTCGCTAATGACAATGCAAAATAGATTAGCTATCGAGATGATGATGGCTGATGAACAAGGAGTTTGTATTATGATCAAAGCCACCGAATGTTGCACAGCTATTCCCATGCGTACAGGGAAGACGGAAATTTGACAGAGCTCTTAATCACACTTGGAGAGATGCAACAGGAACTATTAAGTAACTCCATAGGAGGGAGAAATGAAACTGACGATTCTGGATACATCGTAGGGAATGGAGTGAATATTGGCCCACTATTTACACTATTTGGGGCTCTAAGGAGAGGGTGGATATCATGGAAAGACTGGTTATATCAGATAGGTGTAGTCTTGGCACTAACAGGGGTGGCGGTCTTGCTGGTAATATGTTGTGGTATTCCCTTGATAAAATTTCTTGTCAATAAATTGATTGCATCCACAGTAGGACAGCTCCCACTGTTAGCCGTCCGAGCCCTAGAAGAAAGCACAAACGAAATAGACAGAGAACCAGAATATATGGAAATGGATGAAATACCAATTATCCTCCCCGACAGCCCCCAGGTACCTAATATTGTGGTGTATACCCCAGATAGGGAGGACTGGGATGGCCCGTGCTTGGTGATATTGTAGACGAGGAAGAAGACATGCACGCACATTTACATTCACACACATGCACCCACAACAATGAGGGATAGGATAGACAATATCTGAAAGAATGACATGAAGCTGTAATAATGACCGTATATGTATATTAATAGGACACAGGAGTATGGCTGAGAGACCAGACTCCCCTGATCAGGGACTTATGCCTGATCTGCCTCTATCAAGTCTGATTGGACTCTCAGAACTGTTTGGAGAAGAGGATATACTGGAGGGACGGTCGAACCACGATTGGTCGCCACAGCCGCCATCCATCCAGCAGCTAAACCAGTTGGCAACAGAAAGATCCTCATCGTTCCAGCACCTGGCGATGACGACTTCACAGAATCTGCCTGCAGGAAGAGTCGGCCCGAGGACTCCACCATCATCTGAAGGACCCTTTGGACTCGGGAACACACCCCTTCCGCAGATGCCATGGAGACAGTCACATGTGCCAGTGGCAACGATACCCTCCAGGGGAGGCAGCCAAGGTCGGCCATATGCAGCAACCGCCCGAGTGCATCCTAGACCCAATTCACTGCTAGGACCTGTCCCCAGCTTTCCACCCCCAAGGCAGGAGAGATATTCCGATCAGCCCAGTGCCTCTGGAGGAGGATCAGCAGGGGTGGACCTTAGGCGAACTCACCCACCAGGACAGAGGGGAGCTTTGTACAGGCTGCTAAATGCCCAGAGTGTCCCAACCACTTGCCCGTGCGACATCAACAATACTCCCCCCACACACGAGATGCCTTCCCCCTTGTAGTTCCTGTCTCCTGGACTGCACAACCTTAATCTGGTCATGGTCACCCCACTGGACATGGCAATCTTGGCTCGAGAGCTTCGTCTTCCACAAGAGTCTGCTCCAAAAACCTTGGAGCAGCTCCTGCCCCTCACAAATCACATTCCCCATGGGCTATTTGATGAAATCATGCCACAACTGAGTCAGAGAGCTGCATACCTGTTAAGGATACACCGTGACAATGGCAACATCTCTTGTGCTCAGGAGGGCCTCCATACTCAACTGTGTTGTCTTCAGTCTAGTATGGACATGCTAGCCAGCATGATGGAGCATATGGAGAGGGAACACCTAGGGCTGGCCACCACCACCCTGAATGTGGGCAAGAATTCTCTGGGGGCCCTGTACAACTTGGCCAAGCAGCACAAGGAGCTGGAAAGATCCATCAGAGAACTGCGCGACTGTCTGAAAGCCAGAATTCCTGATCCTCCCCCCACTACCCCTGAAAGGCCAACCTCCCCATATTCCCCAACTTCTCCCAAAACTTCAGACGCTGAGTAAATGCTGAGGAGCGCGGACTGACGTAATGGCACTGAAAACGGACGATGATGTTGTGTGTGGGCCGCCAGAAGAGGAGGTACTGCTGGCCCACCACCAGTGGGCGCCCTGCCTGAAGTGCGGGCTTCAGGCACGAGAGGGCGCTGCCGCCACGGACACAGCCGGGGGTGACAGCTGTCACTCATTACCTCTTGACAGCTGTCACCCATCTACTCAACGTCCTCTCACTCCATAAAGACCACACGTCATCTCCACCTCGTTGCCGAGATATCGTACTTCATTGGAGGTAATTTGTTCTCAGCCATTGTTTTGTCTACCACAGACAGTGTTTGCTTGTGCTATTTTTGCAGTAGGTTTTGTGAGTGCTTGCAGCTGGAGGCTGGGTTTGGACTGACGTCTTCACTCCAAACCTTTGATAAGTACACATACTACTGCACGTACATGTTTTCTGAGTGAGAGGTGGAGGTGGCATTCCCATCGTTGTTGTTACTGGGTGTGCACACACCCACACTTGACTGTCTTTGTTCTCGCCAGCAGTACCAGATCCGACAGTCGGGGACGGTGATCACCTGGGAATTCGGGACTTGGCGGCTCCAGTATTCACCAGGTTCGGAGGCGGCGGAAATCGTGTGGTTCCGGCTCTTCTCAGGACAGACGTCTTCTATCCTCGAGCCTGCCCACACGTCACCTTTGTGAATTGACTGTAATCATATTCTGAGATTGTCTGTATGTTCGTTGTGCTCCTTCACAACATTAAATTGTTAATTTTTGGCTCATCTATTTCCACATTTGGAAACACATGCAATGGAGTGTAACTAGCCAACCAAAACCACAAATATGTATTATCGGACCAGTAGCTGAATTGGAAAATTGAAAATTGACATACAAGAAAATGACTTTTTCTAAATAAATAAATAAATAAATAAAAAAATAAATAAATAATAATAATATTCTTACCTAGCTTTCTTCAAATATGTTTCTTGAAAAAAAAATATACAAGTACATATTTAACACAGGAGGAAGGCCTCCAAAATACGCCAGGTCCATGAACACAGCTATATTTGGAATAACCATGGAATTGATCAGCTGGTCTCTCAACGCTATTGACACCAACAACGAAATCAGGGCTGGGGGACCCTGCGTGGGGATCAATAAAGTTGCTTGAATTTTGAATCTTGAATCATGTTGGGATGAGTCATTGGACTGCTGTGCATGTTGTGACATGTACTGGCTGATGACACATTGAGGAAATAAAATCAACATTTGCCCAATGTGCATGATACATTGTGGCATGAGTCACTGGACATGTTGCGATTTTTTTTTTTATAACAAAAAATGTTTTTTGTTTTTTTTTTATTTTCACAAATTGTTTGAGGAAAACGGTTTTATTACTTGTTCTGTTCCACTTGTTGCGTGAATGGAGTGACGTCTGTTATATCCGATCACCTTGTTTAAAGTGTTTTTTTCCTTCTAGAAAGATTTATAGACAATTTTTTTAAGATTCATGAAAAGTGGTTCATAAGTTGTTGAAGGAATGCTTCTCCAACAAAATTTGCCAACCGCTGACAACATTTCTCATCACTATAACAAATTTAATATTTGAATTGTCTGTTTTAAGCATGTAGATGACGACAGATGATTACTAAATGTTAATTAGTCAATTGGACAAATGTCTGGACATTGTTGTTGCCTATATTTTTTTTTATAACATTTCAGATCACAGTACTTTCTCCATCATGAGAAAAAAAGTCCTGTTTAATGTAGTTTTCAGTCAGATACAGAAGCAAATATTCAACCACCATTTTGAGCCTCCATTGTATAGTCTTCCAGCTATTTTTCCATGACATATTATTATTATTATTATTGTTATTATTATTATTATTTTGCATCTACAAAGAGTAAGTGCACTGTGCTGTTATGATGACGGATTTTCACGATGACAGCATATGACAATTTGTGATTATTACATCCACCAAGGATGTAATAAAATCATTGGCATTTAGTTATTTTTTATTTGTCTGTCTGTCTGTTAACAAGATTACATCAAAACCACTGCACAGATTTTGACAAAATATTCAACACAGATAGATATTAGGCCATGGAAGACTTGATTAAATTTTGGAGGTGATCTGGATTTGGATTCTGGATCAAGATTTCACTTTATATAGGCTGTCTGTCCGTTAGCAGGAGTTAAAGCACTACGATCTGGCGGAGAGGAGAGGGAAAAGAGAGGCTTAAATGCAGGACGTGATGCGCAGGAGATGAGAAACAGGTGTGAAAGAAAGATCCAGAGCAGGGCGTGGAAAGCAAGAGGGAACCACCCAACACCAAGCACCCAAGTGAAAGACAAGAGAATGCAGTGACACAAACCCCAAGCAGAAAATAAAAGACCCCCAATGGCCAACTCCCGACAGCCCAGGAGAATCAGGATGAGACTGGGATCCAGAATGAAACAATGGAATCCAGGACTGTACCCCTCCCAGTCCTCAAGGTATTGTGGCTCATGGGGTAATCGTGACCTGAGCCCACATGCAACCGGTGGAGACAGGTTTGACAAGAGAAACATGGAATGGTGTGTGGAGTCAGAGAGACTGGGGGCAAATGAGACACACCACTGAAGGACGAAGGACTTTACAAATTAGGAAAGGCCTGATGAATTTACGTGTGAGTTTGCGACTTGAAGAAGATTCCAAGTGGAAAGTGTAACCCATTATCCGACGTTGTAATGGGGCACTATGGAGTGAAGTTTATTAGCCATTCACTGTCTGTAAGATACATGAAAAATTAATCTCATAAATAATGGCTTGCCTTCCCTGTTCATTCTTATGACCCATAAGGGCCAAACAGGCCTCCACTCTTCCAGACCGGCTTTATTGAGAGATTTTTGCAGACTGGTGACGGTCTAGTGGTTAAGCGTTGGGCTTGAGACCAGAGATCCTTGGTTCAAATCTCAGCCTGATGGGAAAATCACTAAGGGCCCTTGAGCAAGGTCCTTAATCCCCTAGTTGCTCCCATTGTGTAGTGAGCGCTGTGTATGGCAGCACTCTGACATCGGGGTGAATGTAAGGCATTATTGTAAAGCACTTTGAGCATCTGATGCAGATGGAAAAGCGCTATATAAATGCAGTCCATTTACCATTTGCAGCTCTGTATGGAATAATTACACTCCACTGGAGGCAGCGTCTTAGAAAAGTAAACACAAAGGTGAATCTTGGTGGAGCATAAATACGACATTATGAATTATGACTTCACAATGAAGTCAAAAGAAGTCATGACATTCCTATTATAGGAAATCATATAATAAAACAAATCACCTTTCTCGCAATATGTCAACAACCAAACTACCTTAAGAGATGATCTAAAGTGCATATTGACCAGTAAATAGTCTTCATTTTCTTGGTGTTTACTTTTGATATTTTGGTGGCACCAGGTTGTACGTGAAGAGGAACATGCCGTCATAAATTATTCCTCTCCAAAGTGAGCTCCCATGCAGTCGAACTGTGAAATAAAACCAGCACAAATCAGGTGTAGGATGTTTTGTGAATCGCTCCTGCTTAGGGCACAAACTATAAGTTTGAATTCTGCTGGCAAACTGATAGTAAATGGTAAATGTACTGTTAGGTTCTTTTATCATGGTGAGACCGCCAAAACGAATTGGACAGGAAACGGACGTCAAAGTTTAGATGTTGTATTGTTAAACTGATACAGAGTTATCTCAGTGCTGGGATTGAACCGGTCGCATGCAAACACCAGGAACAAAGAACCTCCTTTGTTCTCTAACCTTTAGTACTTCAGCCTAAGCCACCCCCATGTGGGTGGTCCTTAACCTGGCTTGAGTCAGTGTCTATGTGAGGTGGCTGCAGAGTGGTGAAAATGGGTGGCTGTCTGTTGTGGTGCGTTCATGGTCGTTATGTAAAAATCTCATAGTGTGTGTTTATGTAGTGTCACAATAAAACAGTTCCATCATGCCGATTCTTTTTCAAAATAGACATGAATACTTTGGTTTTATCAATTAAAAATATATAAAAAGATCAGATCATTTTATCAATTAGACAGCTGTAAAAGGATCTAATAGTTTTACCAGATACAAGGACATTTTGGATCTGCATCAGCCATTTTGTAAATGGTAAATGGACTGCATTTATATAGTGCTTTTCCATCTGAATCAGACGCTCAAAGCGCTTTACAATTATGCCTCACATTCACCCCGATGTCAGGGTGCTGCCATACAAGGCACTCACTACACACCGGGAGCAATAGGGGATTAAAGGCCTTGCCCAAGGGCCCTTAGTGATTTTCCAGTCAGGTGGAGATTTGAACCCATGATCTTCTGGACTCGAGCCCAACACTTTAGCCACTAGACCATCACCTCCCCTGTGTGTTATTTTGTGTTATACATCATGGAACACTCTTACAGTCCTGTGTTAGATAATATTTGTGTTAATTTCTTATTATTTTATATTAGTTATCAAGTATTTGCTTTTGTTATGTGTTTAGAAGTGTCTGGAACCTGGTTCTAACTCATTCATAGTTCCAACAGAAGAATTAAGTTTCACTTCCATCATGCATGTGTGAGCATCAGATATAGGGAGGGCTTCCCTCTGTCTATGGGGAGCCAGTAAGATTGGGCTTGTGAGACTAAAACCCATCCACTATACCGCCACCTACATTGTATAAAAGCCATTTGTCAGCCATGTTCAAGGTCCTTCAGAAGATGGAGCCTTGGTGTGGGCTGTGTCTCTGGGACCTGGGCCTGGTTTTCAGCGTGACTTTCAATAAATTCAGACTGAGGAATATATCGATTTTGTTCTTTGTAAGGAACAGTATTACAGTTTTCCTGACATCTGATATAATACACTACATTGCTCTGTAACTAGGGATCCTGTCCTTAGGGTGAACTAATTTCCTCACGTCCTCGCATCAAGCAACCCAGTCCAGTCGAAGATTCAAGCTTCTCTACTATCTGTGCATGTGCACATTCAAATATGTAATTTTTTATTATCATTATTAATGTCTTTTTATTTTTGTCTGATGGTGAGCTGCAGAGCTTCTTAACAGGCTTCCTATGTTCAGGATTTGTCAATAAACACGTGTGCAAGTTGTGAATGTCAGACTGTCAGTGGAGGCGCGCTCACAGCGTGACTCTCTTGAACATTTTTCCAGTTTAATGATTAATCCATTTAACAGTGTAACGAATAAAAAACTACTCCTGTGTGTCTCCATGTAATTTCCGGTCATCTGTAGTATAATTTCTTTTCTGTATTCATATTGTCTGATGTGGCATTGTGGGGAATCCCTGCTCCAAGGGCCTGTTTACATGAAATTGCATATTTAAATGGGATGTGGCCAGGGAGGAGTTTGGTTCCATGCTCAATTCCATGTTCAGTGGGATGTACAAACCAAACGTGTGGAATCATGCCTACGCACACTTTCGTACATCTGAATCTATTTGTGCTTATGTCAGATTCAGGGTTTTGGCGTACATCAATTTTTAGTAGAAAGTCAAAGCAAGTCTCTGTACATGAGCCCCCTGGTGAATCCAAACTTCTTCCATTTATGGATGATGGAGGTCATTGGGATCTTCAAAGCAGCAGAAATGTTTCTGTACCCTTCCCCAGATTTGTGCCTCGAGACAATCCTGTCTCGAAGGTCTACAGATAATTCCTTTGACTTCATGCTAGGTTTGTGCTCTGACCTGCACTGTCAACTGTGGGACCTTATATGCAGACAGGTGTGTGACTTTTCAAATCATATCCAGTCAGTTGATTTTACCCCAGGTGAACTTTAATTAATCTGTCAAAACATCTCAAGGATGATCAGTGGAAACAGGATGCACCTGAGCTCAATTGTGAGCTTCATGGCAAAGGCTGTGAATACTTATCTGCATGTGATTTCTTAGGGGTTTTTTTTTTGTTTGTTTGTTTTAATTTTTAATAAATTTGCAAAAATCTAAAAAAAAATACTTTTTTCACATTGTCATTATGGGGTATTGTGTGTAGAAGTTTGAGGAAAGAAAAATTAATTTGATCCATTTTGGAATAACAAAATGTGGAAAAAGTGAAACGCTGTGAATACTTTCTCGATGCACCGTAAATAACAGTGATGCATTCTGTGCCTTTATCGCTCTATGAGGTTTCTAAGACAACACGTTCATTTGTGATGACAACAGTTTACAGTCAAATTAATAGGATAAAATTAACAGTCTGTCGAAATCTGTCCAAATTCATTTCAGTCATCAGGAACATTTGTTTGACCTTCATGTTTTTGAAATGAATTATACAAGCTTATTCAATATTTTTCCCATCTAAACATAAAGAAATTCTAAACAGTCTGTGAGAGACTGGGTCACAAAAACAGTCAGGAGTTGACACAACTGACTAAAGGAATTCAGAGTAGACCAAAAAATCCTTACCGACTAACATTCCTGTTGGTTGTCAAACCTGATGTACGGAAGCGTATTGCATTCACTGGATAAAAAAAAATTTGACCACTGATCTCATAATTACGAGAAAAGATCTCATTATGAGATTTTTTTCTCGTAATTATGAGATCCTGATCTCATAATTATGAGGTCTTTTCTCATAATTACGAGAAAAGATCTCGTAATTATGAGATCTTTTCTCATAATTACGAGAAAAGAAATCTCGTAATTACGAGATCAGGAGACACCTGATCTCGTAATTACGAGATCAGGTGTCTCCAGCTTCCGTATGCGCGTTTCCTCAGTGATCAGCTGGCATGATGGCGCTGTCACAATTAATCTGCTATTACCACCTTCTTGGTCTGAGACACTGGGAAATACTGATATTTCTTAAAAATGAGGATGATATTAATATTAGTATGTCAACACTGCACAGGCATCTCAAGTCGTTGGGATTGTTCCGGCGGAAAGCCCAGTCTGACGTGCTGGACATCGCTCTCTTTCTGCAGGAGCAGTTGAACCAATACGGTATGCTTCATGGATACAAAATCATGCATTTGAAATGCATCCAAGATGGTTTGGTAGTGACTCAGAGAACTGTGCGGCACCTGCTTAAAATCCTAGATCCTCAGGGAGTAGAGCTGAGGCAACGGAACCGTCTAAGACGACGCCTGTATGCAAACCCGGGCCCCAACTTCTTATGGCACATCGATTCCTACGACAAACTGAAACCATATGGAATATGTATTAACGGTGCTGTTGATGGATTTTCACGTATGGTCATTTGGCTGCATGCTTATACCACCAATAGCAACCCCAGAGTTATTTCTGGTTGATGAAGTTGAAGACAGGAGCGGCGCGCCCACACGAATCAGGGCAGACCTGGGCACTGAGAACCGCTCAGTGGAGCAGATGCAGATGTTTTTAAGAGGTACCCATGACGATGAGTTCAGTGAGAGATGCTACATTACCGGTTCAAGCAATCACAACCAAAGGATTGAACAATGGTGGGGATTTTTAAGGAAACACCATGCACAATTCTGGATCAGTGTCTTCCAAGATTTAAAGGACCATGACCACTTCTCAGGGGACTTCATCGACAAAAATCTCATACAATTCACATGCTTGGAAATAATTGAGGTAAGTCTTTCTCTCCTTTTGGGTGAATGAAGATAGCACTTTGAATGAGTTAAGTAATGAATTAGGTCTGTTTGTTACCTTCACTGGGCTAGACTTTTTATTCTGTCAATAATCATGACTTGCCCTGAGATATGCTGGCACTGTTCATATGCCCAGCTGATCCAGTCGTTTAGTACAGTTTTGTGCGCTGTGATCATCTCTCTCCCTTCCAAGCTGTTCATAGTCACAGTTCAAATGTGAATAAGAATCCCAAAGTATTTTCTTCCTGAGCTGCTAAAAAAAAAAAAAATGTTGCAAAAAGACTCACATTCACAACAGGTTAATTATTTCTCAGTTCAAACCTCATGAGCTTCACTTAAGTTCAGAATGAATTTTACACAGAAGACTTATCTGTCATCAGATTTATTAGATTCCCTTCACAGCCTCTTTGAGGTGAAAAATGGCTGCAGTGTCACTAAAGTATGGGATAAAAAATGAGCAAGTTTAGGCTAAGTGTTTTGTTTTTTTTTTCTTGTTTGCTTTTCTTCTTCTAGAGAGAGCTGCAGGACCTTGCTAACCTGTGGAATTGCCACAGAATTCGCCCCAGTAGGAATGCAGTTTCTCCAAGTGGACGACCACTATTGATGTACAACCTTCCCCATCTGTTTGGCACCACAAACTACATCAAGGCAGTATCCCATCAACAGATCCAGGCTTGTAGAGAGGAATGCCTGCCAAGAGGTCCAAATCCATGTGATGAGACTGTTTTTGACATTTGCTGCCTTGCAATGTCAGAAAACTATCTGCACCCACCTACTTCTTCTGAGGAGGCAATTGAACTCTACCTTTTCTTACGAGCCTACATCCACACTCAGATTTAATAGTAAGTATAGTGCTAAAGGCCTAGTACAGTGGTTCCAAAAGTTTGACCCATAATCAAAAAAATCAAAGTCTATCCAGTACCCAGGACCCCACCTCATATTTTTTTTATTCATAAACTCAGAAAATAGTAAAATAAAAAATATTATGTGTGTGTGTGTGTGTTAAAGTTCCCCACAGTCATTATCTATTTTTGTCTAACAGTACAAAACCAAAAGATACTGAATCAATCAGCTATCATTCAAGATAGTGAATCATTTAGTTCCACAAATAAAAGCAATAAAGGGTGAGCGGTGATTAGCTTCTGAAATGGCCCTTTTCACTTGTAATGATGGATGTCACCGCAGCCACAGTCCACAGGCTGCTTTCACTTTCTTTTCAGCAACTCAGCTCCACTTAATGCTGCAAAAATGAAGTGAATTCAGCAATTTACAATTAAACCAGCTTCAGGACAGGACTGAAGAACAGATTTATCAGATTTATTTTAAGAACAGATTTATCAAACTAATGTGGTTGTCTGTGATTTTGTTTAAATTTATACTCTTAAATTTATTCAAAATGAAAGTGTTGTTCGTGTGTGTGGTGGAGATACAGTTTTACATCGTGTGTTTGCCTTTTTTAATTATTATTATAAAAACTTGGTAGAAAATATTAATTGTTGCATTGATTTGTTACTGTATTGTTTTTCTCTTTCTCTACATCTTTGCTTAATAAAAATTAAAACAGTTATTCAGTTATCAAAGCAGTGGTTTACTGATCTTTGGTCGATTGACTTAGTTAAATATTGTAACTGATCCAGCTGATCTGGAGAGAGGACTTACTTTGTTTTGTGTAATCTGAATCTTGAGGAGGTTGTTGTTGTCCATTCAGCTGCTCCCATTTTTGTTTGGGGTCACCACAGTGGATACAGCCAGATCCACACTGGTATTTGGCACAAGTTTTACACCGGATGCCCTTCCTGACGCAACTCCAGTGTAACCTGGAGAAACACACAGAGCCGCTGGTGTTCCAAAGAGGTCTCCCATCCAAGTATTAACCAGGTCCTGCACTGTTTAGCTTCTGAGATCTGACGGGATCAGGCTGACACAGAGCAGACCAGCTGCAGAGGCTTGAGGAAGTAAAATGCCAAAATCCAAAATAAATAAAGCAGAAATGACTAAAAAAAAATCACATTATGTTCAAAAAATATTTTCCTGTATCATATCTTGTCATCTTGTGACCCTTTTGATTAATCCAGTAATGTCTTGTGGGGGGTCCAGACTCCTGAGCCCCAGACCAAGAATTACTGGCCTAGTAGGCCTAGAACGACAGTATACTAATATCAGCAACAAAAAGCAAAAAAAAAAAAAAAAAAAGTACATCAACAATTAACATGGATCAACAATAATAAAGTGTGTTGCTTTGATTCATGCACCATTTTGTAAAATGTCTTGAATGACTCCCACTGTTTCAGTTTATTAGGTTAGGGATAAGGGATGGAAATTAGCCACTGGCTATAATCCTGCATATTTACATGAAACTGTTTATTAATATGTACTGTCCCTAATTTAAAAAATAAATCTATAATTTAGCTTTATTAATCCCCACAGGGAAACAGATCCACCACAAGGTCACAAAACAAGCAAACAGTCAACAAACATCAGAAATACAAGAAGTTTATGATTGAGTTGTTGGTTTTATTGCGTGTTCTTTTGTGACTAATCAACTTACCATAATGTTAGTCACAATTCTAGTCCTGGTTAAAACCAACAATACATTCAGATTTTTATGGTTCTTTAAAGAGTAACAATGTTGTCTTTTTTCTGTGTTTCAGGCTGTTCCCAGACAGACAGCAGCGACCTGCAGAAAGATAACTAGCCAACCGGTGAATTTTAACTTTAAAATTGCCTGTAACTGACCTGAAATATCATTGTCACTGTTATTTTTGTTGTTAATATCTGTCTAATTAATGTTTTGTAATCACCATGGCAGTGACAATTGCAAATTTACCTGTATTACATCTGAATGTCATTTTAGTATGAAGACAATTGAAACCTGTGAGGTACAGTATGTTTAAAGTCTTGATTATGTGTAATGTATACACTGTGGGCTTTGTCAAAAGAGTAAATAATTTATAGGCTCTGTTATAACTTTGATTCAAACACTTTACCTGATTTATAAAGGGACCAACTGGTACCAACTGTGCCCAAATCTTTGTAATATAATATTGAAATTCAAGCACTCTGGAATTCATCTTCAGGATTATCGGTCTCTTAAAAAATGCTGAAAAATTACATTAGACAGCAAATGGTGAACACTAATATCATTAATGTGGCATTTTGTTGAATGCAATGAAGTTAATAAAAACTTTTTTGTAGTTTGTGTTGTATTACACATACACATAGTACTGATAAGTGGCACCTAACACAAAAGGAAATCCACACAAGATAAACAAAAGAACACATTTAATTAATGGCACAGTATAAAGTCAGTACATTATAACTCATTTTACAACTATTAGCAGAGCTTGCCTCTATTATGAACATAGTACTTGAAAACTGAATTGATCAAATCTGTGACAGATTGCCACAGCCAAAATTAAAGTAAAAGTTTATTGGGGCAACCTACCAACATAGTACTGGCCTCACCCAGAACAATATTTTAATCATTTGCATGAAACATTTGTCTTACTTATAATTTGAATAGCACTCATAATAACTTTGACTAGAATTAAAACCACAGAACACACTGCTGGTACGTAATAATCTTTCAAGTTATGTGATGTGAGGGGTCAGCCTTCAAAACCATCACAGTGAAAAAAAAACAACCTCTGAGTTCAACTGAACATTAATACATCAATGTCTGAGGGGTTGCAGTGCATCAAAGACACACTAATAAAACCACAAGCAGACAACTATGAATTAACATCGCAGCCATTATTGCACTTTTCTAATGTATAAAATTTTCACACTGAATGATACTGTCAAACACATACCCATAATGGACAACTGGCCTCTGGATTTGCTATAACATTGCAAGATATGAAATTAATATATAACAGCAACCTTTGAACCACACAGTATGTTTACACAGCTCTGATATGAATATGCTGATACAGTGCCCTCCAAAAGTATTGGAACACTTGGTATTTCACACATTTTAATTTGTTTATGTCATTTCAAAAACAAACAAAAAAAAATTAAAATTCTAATATTATCTTCCTTAAACTCAAAGCAGATCTCTTAACTTGATAACCATTTGTAAAATCCAGGCGGCTTTTGATGGCTTTCAGTGGAGTGAGAATATGAGAAATTGTTTATCAGCTGGAGATGTTCCAACTTGTCCTTAAGGCTTTCAACAGAGGTGTTTTTCCTGTGACGGAGCGTCGCGGCGGCTGCGTCCCGACGCGCGGACCCGTCCGCACATCTTTCATTAAAAAAATCTCCTTTAACAGTGGAATATCCGGATAAAATGCTGAAACCGACTTCTTCTGAAACGTCTCTGTTCTCTCACGACGTCCTGGATCAATAGAGCCTGAAATGTGGAGGTTTTCAGCTTGAACAGGCTGATGACGCTGCCTGAGAGCGCTGCACGACGTCTCGCTTCGTGGGAAGTCCTTAAAGCGACAGAATCACCTCAAAATCTCTCATCAGCTGTTAAAATTTTCACTGAAAACCAGCTTAATTTTTCGAACCGTGTCCACTTCGATGTGTCTCACAGGTTTAGAAAAAAGTTTGATCAAACAAAGCGCCAGTCTCTCAGCAACTTCTCAGACAAAGGAATTCCGACGAGGGGCTGGACGACTCCTCCCACAAGGAGTGCTCGCAGGCGAATGACGTCACCGACAGGCATGGAAAAACTCACGCATGCGCACGAGGGTTCAAGCATGTCTGACGTAAAAACATATGAATGAAATCCATATAGTTTTTGAAAAAAATAAAAAGGACCGTTACCTTATTGACAGCCCTCGTACACTGTGCACAATTTCTCAGCCACAGAAGCCCGTAACTTCTTCTGGGTTGTCTGGGTGTCTTGGTGGCTTTCCTCACTCTTCTCCTTCTTGCACAGTCACTCAGTTTTTGAGAACTGTCTACTCCACACAGATTTACCACAGAGTGCCATACTGTTTGTATTTCTTCATAACTGATGTAATAAAGTCCAAGACATATTCAGTGATTTGGAAGTTCATGTATCCATCCCCTGACTTGTGTCTCATTACTTATGCAATCCATCATCTTGGCTGTTAGATTTTGAATGAATTTATACCAAGTTGTAGAGATTTACTTTCAGTTTGACTCTAAGGAAGATCTTTTTTTTTGTATTTGAAATGTCTTAAACAAATTTAAATGTGTGAAATATCAATTGTCCCAATACGTCTGAAGAGCACAGTATATGATATAATCATGTCTGCTTTTAACTTGCAGTATTTTTTTTTTAACTGCATGCCAAACTGCAAAAAATAAAATAATCTCTTGAGTTTATCTCATAGACGAACTGTAGAACTTCTAGAACAGACTGGTATAAAAAAGTGCAATTTGATTCAGAATTTTGGGACTTCATTTGAGACACAAAACTTTTCTTGAAATCTACTTCTGTCTGAGGTTTCTGATATTTAAGAGTGCAGTTTGGTTACATTCAGAATGTCAATATGGACCCTGCTTGGTCTGTACACAATTACATGCCATTCCTCACTACACAATATCCATAGTGTAATAGTTACTCATCAGGACATTCTCCATCTCCACACGTAACTCTGGGTAGGAGTTATATGTACAGGGTAACTCCAAAACCGATCCACAGGTGTGTGCAACTGGTCTACGTTGCAGTGCCTCCAAAGCTGTAAATATAACTTCTATGTTTGTGACACAGATGATATCGGAGTCTGTTACAAATCTCAGCAGCCTTCTGAGACCCACTTCATCCAATCCTCGTATGTACTGCTGTAAAAATCCAAGGGCTTGTCTCTCAGCTGGACTCTCTGGTCTTGACTCAATTAGCTTTAGGACTTTCCTGCAAGTTGTTTTTTTGTCTGTATACATGATCTGTAATTTTGCTGGTGTGGTTATGGTGGTCTTTAGGAGTTGTGCTGCAACTGCTGACATGTTATCCAGAGCATACTTTGGCTGCTGTATGATTTCTTTGTGTGCAGCTTGAAGGAGGACAGCTTTAAGGTTGTCTTGTGATGGAACCGTTTTCACTCCCAGACGATCCAGCAGATCTAATAACTCATCCTGGCCATCACTATCAAGGTCTCCCTCTAAGGCAACAGTTATGAGTTCTCTCTCACACTGACTCAGGTACAACATCATAGATTCAAACAGTGAATCAGTAGGCACAGCATGCTCTCCAAATATCAGTGCTGTGGTAAATGCTGGGGCAAGGCGCAATGGAAAGTATCCTTGATCCAGAAATCCCTTGTGTTATGTGTCGGACGCAGCTCGGAGAACCGACCAGCGTTTGAAGGACCCAGTATGAAATAAGCAGAGCACGGTACAAAGGCTAACTGAATTTAATACATAACAGTGATAATACAAAAAGATGCGGTCTGGCGTGGTGCGCTCCCAGCAGCGCTAACGGTCCGGAGCCAGAAGCTGTTTCGGACCCAAGGACCCCGCCGACACCCCCCAGGTGGCCGCAACAACCGAGTCTGTGAAAGAAGGAACCATTATGTGAGTCCACACTCTACACACAGAACACTTAAAGGTGTACAAACAGCAAACACTTCCTGGCTTGATTGCTGATCAGCTTCCAACCTGCAGGCATGGAACATCCAGTTCACAAAACTCCACCGCAGTGGAAGCTGCTACATGACTAACAAACAGCTCAATACAATAAGGTGTGAGGGACACCACATTTACTGACTGTATAACTGTTAGTCACAAAATCTAACGTACCTCAGGAAGTGTGCTGACGAGCGTGAGACCTCACCCCCTCCTCTTTCACAGACTGTGCATCAAACCTGGACGTTTCTCAGCATCCGCTGCTGATGAGATGGCTCCCGAGACGACGATCTCACCCGTCTGGTCACAAGGTCGAGTCTCTGGCAAATACACACTGTGCACTCCAGTCTTAAATGCCAACATGTTCCAATCCATCCAGATGCACCACAGCTGTGAGTCCTGACGAGTCGCAGGTGATCAGGGTGAGGTCCTGACAGCCTCAGCAACACAGCCACTCAGTCCCAAACGCACGCCACCTGGGAGGAAAACAAAAAGACAAACAAACCGGCAGCCAGGCCCCCCCAGCCATATAACAGTACCCCACCCTCACGGGAAGCCTCCCGGCGACCACACACACCTGGCCCAGGAGAAACACCCCCCCTCCAGGGACCATGGCTGGAAACCGCGTCTGCGTTCGTCCTCCAACAGACTGGTTGAACTGGCTGCATCTTTGCCCTTGTTTGACAGTCTCAGCACAGGTGTGGCCAGGAGTTCCTACACCTGTGCGGTCAGCCTTTAACCAAACATGTGTGATTAGTCAGAAAACAAAACAACCAAAACATCCCCCCCGCCCCAGGGGACCGTCCCATCAAACCCCAGGGAAGGGGAGAAAGGAAAAACAACCCAACCCAAGACCACAAACAAAAACACTAAAACACCCCCCCCCCAGAGGACCGTTCCATCAAACCCCAGGGAAGGGGAGAAAAGAAAAACAATCGAAATTTAAGCTCACAAACAAATGCCAAAATACCCCCCCCTCCTCCCCCCCAAACGACACGTAGGGACCAACACCCCCCAGAGGGCCACCCGCCAGCTCCAGGAGTAATAACCACGGCCGAGGTCCCTCTGGGATCCAACGTCACCCACGGGGACCACCAGCGCCCCCCAGAGGACCACTCGTCAACCCCAGGAGACGCCTCCCCGCATGACTAATGGACCCAACGCCCGTTCCCCCCCAGAGGACACCACAGTCAAACCCTGAGGGCGGAAACTGGGGGAGGGAAAACAAAAAAAAACCCCAAACCCCCCCCCCCCCTCCCCTCCCGGGTGCAGAGGCTACCTGGGAAACGCCCAGCACAACCTAACTGCACCCCTCCAGCAATGCCGACACTACGGCACACCCGGCTGGAGTCAGAGGAGAAGAGAGGGCATAACAAAAAACAAAGAGAAAAAACAACCCAAAGACCACCCCATCACCCCCCAGGGGACCGCACCATCCAACCCTGGGGATGTGAAACAAAAAGAAACAAAAGGAAAAAAAAACAGACCAACACACAGTTGTTTGGGTCCCTGTTCTCTTTATGTTTTTCTGTTTTTTGCAAAGGCTACAGGGTCACACCCCCAGACAAATAGTGGACAACAACAAAAAAAAGCCCACACAAAATGAACTAACACAAAACAAATCAGTGAGTTATACCGTCAAGCTCAACCAAATGGAACACACCTGTTCCTACTCAAGAGCTTGACGGTAACGTGATTCAGTCACCACAAGGGGGAACCAGAGTGCTAAAAATGAAAAAACCCCTTGGGCGACAGAAAAAAACAAACGAGCTGCTTTTGTGTGCGCAGCTGAGTGCAACACACAACCAAAATGTGCTCAACTAAATAACGCCGGAGCTGATACAACAGACGCAGTAGTTACCTTTCTCCGGGGAAACGGGGCTATGACTGTAACACAGGAAGCCCAGCGACCCGTGCTAACAGAGCTCCGCCGTGCGCGTGAACCCATTACAAACGCACTCTTGCAGCTCCCGTTTACACCTCTTATCCGGTCGGAGTGTGACGCGAAGCCGTCGCCAGTCACACTCCACCACGACCCACGGATAAGGCACAACACAGGAACACGGCTGCAAGAGAGCACAAATTAGTATCCAGTAATGGGTTTCAAACACGCACCTTCCGGGCGGAGAGCCCCGCAACTGATCCGGATAACCACTGAACGTCTGCTGCCGCCTTCCCGGCGCGTTACCGTCTCTGCTACCGCTGGGTCCGTGATGTTTGGCCAGAGACTACTGTTATGTGTCGGACGCAGCTCGGAGAACCGACCAGCGTTTGAAGGACCCAGTATGAAATAAGCAGAGCACGGTACAAAGGCTAACTGAATTTAATACATAACAGTGATAATACAGAAAGGTGCGGCCTGGCGTGGTGCGCTCCCAGCAGCGCTAACGGTCCGGAGCCAGAAGCTGTTTCGGACCCAAGGACCCCGCCGACACCCCCCAGGTGGCCGCAACAACCGAGTCTGTGAAAGAAGGAACCATTATGTGAGTCCACACTCTACACACAGAACACTTAAAGGTGTACAAACAGCAAACACTTCCTGGCTTGATTGCTGATCAGCTTCCAACCTGCAGGCATGGAACATCCAGTTCACAAAACTCCACCGCAGTGGAAGCTGCTACATGACTAACAAACAGCTCAATACAATAAGGTGTGAGGGACACCACATTTACTGACTGTATAACTGTTAGTCACAAAATCTAACGTACCTCAGGAAGTGTGCTGACGAGCGTGAGACCTCACCCCCTCCTCTTTCACAGACTGTGCATCAAACCTGGACGTTTCTCAGCATCCGCTGCTGATGAGATGGCTCCCGAGACGACGATCTCACCCGTCTGGTCACAAGGTCGAGTCTCTGGCAAATACACACTGTGCACTCCAGTCTTAAATGCCAACATGCTCCAATCCATCCAGATGCACCTCAGCTGTGAGTCCTGACGAGTCGCAGGTGATCAGGGTGAGGTCCTGACAGCCTCAGCAACACAGCCACTCAGTCCCAAACGCACGCCACCTGGGAGGAAAACAAAAAGACAAACAAACCGGCAGCCAGGCCCCCCCAGCCATATAACACCTTGACCAGTATTCTTCCCACAGCTCTCCACTCTTCCTCCTGCCACTTTGGTGACAGAGATGGCACCCTCATTTCTGCCCCCTCTGCTGCAGAATCCAAAAATTCTGTCCAAAAAGCAGCATAGGCATCTCTGGCCACACCATCTGCATCTGCACCCCTTTCATTAATAAAAGAAAACTTTAAAGGGTACTTCAACATTAACTCATCTTTGAACTGACAAATCATTTCCTCTAAAAGATTCACTCTGTGAAGTTTGAGACTCACATAATGCTGGTCATAGTCTGCATCAGAACTTGAGCAGTCAGTATGTTGTTCATGGTCCCCTGACACAGGAGTGGATGTGGAGGGGGCACTGTTGATGTCTTTCTCAACTGAAGTGAAAACTGGGGTGGCATCATCCAGCTGAATCTCTGGGGGTGTGTCATTATGTGCATCACCACCTGAATGGACAGCACAGCCAACACGATCCTCTGAGACAGGAGTGGATGTGGACAGGGCAACACTGAAGTCTTCATTTGTTGGTGTGAAAATTGGAACAGCAGAATTCAGTTGGACCTCTGAGAGTGGGTAACAGTGTGCACTTGAATGGGCTGCATGGTCATCTGCTAAGACAGGACAGCTTGTAGTAAAGGCAACACTGAAAATCTCCTCCATGGGAAAGAAAAGTGGAACAGTGTCATCCAGCTGGCTTGGAGAGGATCCACCTACTAGGCCACCAATGATCACCTCTGAATGATCAGACTCAGAGGTAAGATCAACAACATTTGAGTCTTCAGATGCACCCGATTGTTCTCTTTGTGGTTCATTCAGTCTGCTTGGCTTTTCTTGGTGCTCATCAGAATTGGTCTGTATCTGCTGCTCTCCTATAGTGTCACCACATTTGTCCTTTTTTCTGTCCACTTCTGTGTCAGATAAGTCTACCAAGTGTGTTGTGCTCAGGTAGAACCGTAAAATCCCAAATTTTGACACTGTGTACAAGTCGCCAACAGTACTGCTGTCATCAAGGCGTGATTCCTTAAAGTCATAAATGTCGTGTACGAAATCCTCCCATTTTCCTTTTTTCGACTCACCATCTAGAAAAAACAGTTCTTTGGCAAGTGACAAAATGTCTGTCTTGGTTGAATACTTGGATACCTCAAGTACCCTGGTGCCACCACCAGAACGCTTCCTCACTTGTTTTCCATCATGGATCCACCCCAACTCAATTTTTCTTGTACTCTTAACAGCATTTTTAGAACGATCCCGGATTGGGTTTTTTGCACTTCTTGCAGGCCAGGGTTCCTGTTAATATTCCTCATCTTGACTTGCTGTTGCTGTCCTTAGTTTCTTTCGAAGTTTTTCAAGAAGGGACATCCTTGAACTACTGTCTTTTTGTTTTTCTTTGTCCAGACAGTATCGCCTCAGAGCAATCCTGTCACCATAAGCTGGTATATAGCGTGCAAGGTAGGCATCTTCTATTTCTCTGATAAGTGACGTGTCAATCTGTGAAGAAACATTAAAAACAAAAAGTTAACTTTAAATGAACTGCCAGTTAATTTGTGCCTGAGTATATGGTGATATACTAGGGCTGAACAATTAACTGAAATTTAATTCAAATTGCAATATGGACCTCTGCAATTCTCTTAGCATCTTTCCCTTAGCATTCTGCAGCGATGTCCTGGCCAACCTCCTCCTCTCCATCTTATCCCCTCCTCCCCCCTCTTTCTCTAGCTAGCTCTTCTTCCCCCTCCTCTGCTTCTCTACGTCTGCCTCCCTCCATCCCTCTCCTCCCCCCCTTTCTCTAGCAAGCTCTTCCTCTACTTCTTAACCTGATCATCCCCCCCCCCCGCTTCTCTATGTCTCCTCCCTCCATCCCTCTCCTCCCCCCCTTTCTCTAGCAAGCTCTTCCTCTACTTCTTAACCTGATCATCCCCCCCCCGCTTCTCTATGTCTCCTCCCTCCATCCCTCTCCTCCTCCCCCTCTTCTGTTCCAGGCCAGAGATGGCTTGATCGAAAATCAGACTTGACATGTTTGTTTGGACCAGAACCCTGTCAAATTGCATCAGAACCATAAATGCATACTTGTCAACTCGTTTTTTTGATTGATTGATTGATTTAAAAAAAAAAATGCACATAAGATGTATAATAAAATACAATGTGTTGAAACATATGCACATATAATACATTTATAATGGAATTTCAAGGATAACACAAAAGGTTGACTTATTTCCACTGTGGTCCTTACATAAAACAAATACATAATAGGTGGCAAAGATTGGTCAAATCTAGATTATAAATGAATCAACAGTAAAAGAATAAAATACAAAAATACAAAGACAAATGACTTAACGCTCATGCATTCAGCGGGAGATTCAGCACATTCCTGTGCATTATTCAATCAACACGGAGCTGAAGTCCTTGTGCCTGGACTTTATTAATTGCGAGATATGGATGCGCAATATGCCCCATGAGGTGCATATTGCGCGATAAGAATGTATAATTTGCACCACATGGTGTATATTACTAAATCAACAAGTGAAATCCGTGAGTGAAAGTAAACTTCCATGTACAAGGAGTTTAATTCTGTGTGAAAATCTCAATAAGCGTTCATTGAATAATTGCAATGAATAAGCCTAAAAAATGCGCAATAACTTAAACTGTACATCTGAGAATGCATAAAAAGTATGCAGCTCTGCAATATAATCATTCCTTTGGGAATTTTATCAGGCTTGAAAGTGGAATCAACCTTACCTTGTCTTGTTGCATTCGATCAATGTTTTCCTCTGCAACACCTCGCTTTCGAAGAAAATCCCATAAACCATTCTTATGGTGGTAATGGGACGTTTGCTCTGCCATGTCCTTGTTTTCCTGTAAATACATACGTTTTGTTGCTTCATTAACAATCTTGTGGTCTCCTTGTTAGCTATGCTACCTGTACGCTAGCTTAACAACAACAACTCAATCACGTCTGTCAGCGTTTACGTTGCCATGACGTCACGTACAGCAAAACGTAACAAAACCACAGTTGTAAATAAACCGAGCTGTTAATTTACCCATACACAGAAATGAATTTACCTCTCGGTGGATGTACAGTACGTGGTTCTGAGCCAAGCAGTGGTCAATGTGGCACCTTTCCTGATCTCATAATTACGAGACAAGATCTCATAATAACGAGATCCTGATGTCGTAATTACGACATCAGGATCTCGTAATTATGAGATCTTGTCTCGTAATTATGAGAAAAGATCTCATAATTATGAGATCAGGATCTCATAATTACGAGAAAAGATCTCATAATAACGAGATCTTTTCTCGTAATTACGAGATCAGTGGTCAAATTTTTTTTTATCCAGTGAATGCAATACGCTTCCGTACGTACTGATGAATATTTGTGTTAAAATAAAAAATAGGGACAAAGAGATGTTTCTTTGCATGGCCTAAATGGAATAATTCAGGATTGTATTTTTTCTTCTTGGGATATACCTTGAAGTTTTCTGGGGAGGAATGTGGTGTAATGAGACACTAAAGTGTGTTGAAATATACAGTTTTGTGTTTTGGTAGTTAATAAGCTGTCATAATACTGCTTGTGATTAGCAGCTGATAAATCAAGAGTGATGAGTATGATGTCAGAACACAAGGGCGGTTCTCTGTCTGTAAGCAGCCGCAATAAACTGTTTGTTGCAAGAATTAGCAGTCTTGCTGTCCTTTATTGATTTTGCTAAAATGGATAGACTTACAAGAACACAGCTGCTATGATTAAAGGACATGTCTCACAGAACTCATAACGACTCTGATTTTGGCAACTAGAGGCCATGCGGTGATGTACCGGTATTAATTTGTGCACTTCTGTCAACAGTCGCTAAGCACAAACCAGTCAAAATGAACAGCTATGGATACTGCCAAAGACACTAGTTTTTTTAATGTTTATGACAGTTTATATGTTGCTCTGAGCAAACGTTCCAGCGTGCACTGTCAAATGGAATGTTGACAAACTACAGTTATTGTTGAGAATAGAGCTACAGATTAATTGCAAAGTTGTCACTGAAAAAGGAAAATACTTGAACCAACGTAATTGAATTGTGCCAACTGGTAACACCTAAAAAGTTAGATTAACACAAGTGTTAATCTAATTTATTAACTTAATTTCAAACAATTTAATTGATATCACACAGGCTCTGTCCAGTATATATACACAGTAAAATCACCATTGTTAAATTAACACTAACAGTGAACATATGGTCCCACTCTGACCAGAATAGGACCATATGTTCACTGGCAGTGTTAGTTTTACACTGGTGTTTTTATTGTGATTAAATATATACAGAATGTACAGAAACTTTATTTTCAGTGATTTTAGAACAAACTCCTGAATTTAAGCACGCTGTGCTGCTGAAATAATTTTTTCATACACAAACACACCATGCCAGGAATAAATGATCATTTATAAGAAAAGGTGGTGAATGAACAAACCATTCTGTGTCGTCCTCCTCAGCGCTGCTGCTGTCATTCCCTGACAGTTGCGCTTCATCCTCTTTCTGTCATCCTCTTTCTTACCTTTTTAAAATTGCATTTTAGCTTGATTTTCTTTTAAATGTTTGTATGTGTTATTTTGTATTTATTGATTTTATCATGTGAAGCACTTTGTGACCCTGGTCTGTGAAAAGTGCTATATAAATAAAGTTTACTTACTTACTTCTGTCGCATTCGGCTGGAACATACGTGGTTTGGAGTCATCCATTATTTACACCGTTAATATCTTCATCAGAAACTTCCTCATCTTCTTCAGAAACAATCGATATGTCACTTAAATCTTTGCTATAATCGCACACTATGCCTTCGCTGTCCGTGTCTGCCATTTTGGTAAACAGAGCCGTGCTGCGACATATCTACTCGAATGATGTCACATCTGTCGCAGCGAAAAAGTAGGTCAACTCGGAGGCGGTAAATTCAAATTATCAGATGAGTAACGAAACGTCTAAATCCTTGTTCAGTGCAATTTTATGGTAAAAAACACAAAGATAACATGTGGAAAAAGCTTTTTTTATTCTTCAAGAATATGTAAAAACATCATGGCGTGGCAGGGACCCTTTAATTGCTGCTATTACCACTACTACTACTCCTCCTCCTGCTACAACTACTAAAGTACTCAATAACCTATGTCACTCCCCGTTGGAATGTGGCTCAAGTTACAAGAATGTCCTTTGAACCCTCCTTCGTGCACCATTTGGCCTCTTTCTTTCCCTGTGTGAAAGGGCCTTTACCATTGACTCATATTGTTTCATTGGCTGAATTCAAAACAAAAATCAGACTGTGGACTAACTAAGCTCCAATATGTAGTTATCAAATGATAATGTTTGATATCAAAGTGGAACATCACATAATTTGAAGCAAAGATTGGAGCCAATGCGCTCTGGAGTATGAAAAGCTTTGAACTGAAGCTAGTACAACAGACATGCTCTTATATACAAAGTAATAATAAAACGGTATGAATGGCAGCCGGAACTATTTATATCAGTTATACAACATTATCGTTAAATTCACTGATCATTATTCTCATCCAGTGACCGGTGATGATGTGTGTGTGTGTGTGTGTGTGTGTGTGTGTGTGTGTGTGTGTGTGTGTGTGTGTGTGTGTGTGTGTGTGTGTGTGTGTGTGTGTGTGTGTGTGTGTGTGTGTGTGTGTGTGTGTGTGATAGAGAGAGAGACAGAGTGATAGAGCGAGAGAGAGAGAATTAGCAAGGCTGCTGTATTTGACGACGTAGACTCAGTGGCCAGTATAATAGGTACACCTAGTGAACTGTAATGCATCCCTGCAGCAAATCCCCCTTCATGAAGACCTGAAGGCGTGCTGTCTGAAACATCAGTACCACTGTTGGAACTACACGGTAGATCTGTCTCCATTCAGGAGTTCTCAAAAACTAAAAGAGCCTGAAAGGACAGGGGTGAGGGAAGTCACCAAGACAGCCAAACAACTCTGAAGGAGTTACAGAATTTTATGGCTATGAATAGAGGAATTGTTGCATCGTGCAACTTTTGTCTGCAGCTCCAGTTATAGCTTCATGCAGCAGTGAAACACTGAAGGACTTCAAGGCATGAAAACAAATTAGATCAAGGCTCAATTCTCTCATGCAACTTCTGGCAAAATATACGGAATTTTCAAATTCTTTTCCTAAAATGCGAGGGGCGATGCATGGAGAAATAGATGCTCCAAAGTGGACCAGAGGGTTTGACTGTGGAGGAACTGAGTCTGTTCTTTTGGCCTGTAGACGCTCAGGCTCAGACAGAAAGACCTGCTCACCTGGTAAAGCTGTTGGATTCACCTGCTCAGGTAGAAGATGAGCTGCAGCTTTGAGTTGGCTCCAAATCAAACTCATTTCACTTCTTTCACTAATGATGTCTGTTCTCAGAGCCTATTAGGTTGGTGGGAGAAGCCAATCACTGTACTGGTACACTGGAGGCGAAGCTCCAGGAAGAGTGAAAGCTAGTGATAGGCTGGCTCTCTGAGTGGACCCTGAAAGCAGCAGGTGTGGTGTGTCGAGATCTGGACTGTGGCTCTGCTGTTTATATGGAAAGTAAAGAGGATCAGACCTGTGTGTCTTGAATCTGGATCTGCACTCAGGGAATGTGTGACATCTTCAGATTCTTCTGTCTACAGCCTTCAGATCACTTGTTCAGGTACGTCCATCAGGGTCATCAATAATAACAGTGATGCCTTTAATGTCTTTGTCCCTTTGGGCACCTTCACACATAGTACGAATGTGGCTGAATTGCGCACTAAGCAGGAATCATATGCAATGTGTGTAAAATCTGAGCTGCCTCGTACACCTGTCGCTACAACTATTTGCACACACCAGCGGCTGACAGACAGAGTGTGCCTTGTTTGAACCCATTTGATCCCTCTCGAGCAGGTGTTGGCCAATTTCCAGGTGACACGCATGAACATTTAACACCGTTCGCTTGGCACTTAGAAAATTTGGGGCCATTTGCGCTGTTAGCATGAAAATAGTGAGCAGATGATCACTTTCAAGCTGGCAGTGAAATTTGTCTAAGTGCCCCCATGAGTGTGGTGTTGCAAAACAGCAACACACATGTGGCATGTCAGAGTGGCGGCTCCCCCCGCAACACATGCGCCGTGCGTGTGAATCACGCATGTGTTGCGCTCACCACCCCATCTGCCAAAAAAGAAATAATCACATAACACAGGAACAGAGTGACATGGACGTCATGGCTGGGGAACACGTACCATGTTTGGACGGACATGACCTGACAACTGTCCACTGTGACGCGTGTGTATGTGCTTGCTGTCCTCACATGGACATACATAAAAACATATATCTCTGTTGTGGCTGGCTGCAGCGAGCGAGCGCATGGCGCACACATTGACAGGCTGCCCCAGGTGAAATGGACCGTCAGGTCATAACATACAGCGGGCAATGTGAATGTCACGTCACCTGCGTCAGCTCTGTTCCACATGTCCTGCGCTGCGCCGTCCACAGGACACGCGTGTCGGGCCGGACACACCGGACCAGTAGATGTGGACATGATAAGAGTGCCCTGCTTCATTCATGTCATGTCAGGACTGTGTATCTGTGACCATGGGTCATCTACAGAGTCTACATCTACTTGTATTGTTCGCTCAATAAGAGGGATTCAATAAAATGTGGTGTTTTTTTATGGTGTGTGGACTTTTTTTTTTTTTAAATACATCTATCTCCTTGTTGATTTCAGGCATTTTTATAGGACAGTGATGGTGGTGCACTGGTAAAGTTTCTGGCTGATAATCAGCTTTTGTAAATTGCAGTTTCAAATTCCGTGGGTGGCTTGTATTTTTTTTTTCACAGCAGCTGCACGATGTGGTTACACATGCTCCAGCTGCTTGCACTGTGTTCCCGCTGCAACAGTTCATGCACGCAACCGTTGCAGCGGGATCGTTCACACCTGCCCGACTACATGTCCCTCCCGGTGTCAGCTTGATGTTTTCGTGGTTCGCTCATACAAGCTGTTTTGCCGTGATTCACCCTGATTTGTACTTATTCGTACTATGTGTGAAGGGGCCGTTAGTGAGGTTTTCTAAGACAACACACTCATTTGAGAAAAAAAAATCACTTCAATGCAATTTCAGTTCAAGTGGCATCTGACAAAATAAGTCACCCCAAACAACTTCACAACGGTAACGTCTAATCTTATCTGTCCTCCTGAGCAAGCACATAGCAGTTTTAAGGAAAAACTCTCATGGGTGTTTTTTGAGAAAGAAACTTCAAGCAAACTACAAGCAGAGGTGACCAGTTACGTAGGCCATACTACAAATAACAAAGATCAAATAAAGAACAACAACACTGTTGCCTCACAGCACTGAACATCATGGGATCACTTCCCACCTGGGCCTTTCTGTGTGGAGTTTGCATGTTCTCCCCACCACACCACAACAGGTTCTCCAGTGAGTGCCTCCACTGCTCCAGATCCTCCTTGATGGCTAGCAGTTCCCTGAGTCACCGACTTAACGGTTCCCCCTAAAAATTGTTCCACCTTGCCTTCACTGTGCATGCGTCATTGGCTGTGGTTCACTGATTATCACCTCGTTTCCTCCACCTCATTGACCTCCACTGTGAAGTGGCAGTTAGGGTCTGGCTGAATGAGAATGAGCGCAGAAGTGAACAGGTGTTTAAGATGGGTGGAGGCCTTGGCAGCTGTGGGTGTCCAGCTGAATGGTGTCTTAGGTGAAGTAAGGGTGGTGAGTGGCAAAGCGACCTGACTGTAATTTCAGATGAATTTGTGATAGAAATTGGCAAAGCCTAGGAGCTGTTGAAGCTACTTTAGTGTGGTGGAAGTCGGACATTCATGTACAACACAGATCTTTTCAGGATCTGGCTTTATTTGCCCATGTGCAATGATAAAACCTAATAATGAAATGGAGATTAAGTTGAACTCACATTTCTCAGCCTTGAAAACAACCAATTTTCCCACAGCTGCTGGAAGGCCTGACAAACATGCCCCTGCTGTTCTTTCTGATCCTTTGACATAATGACAATGTCATTAGACAACCATGAACTGATCAAGAAAATGGCACAGCATGTCATTGACTAGTGCCTGGAAGGTTGCTGGAGCCTTAGTGCAGTGGTCTCCAAACTATTCCAGAAAGGGCTGAGAGGGTGCAGGTTTTCTTTGCAGCCACTGACTCCAGCAGGTGATTTCAATGATTAAGATCACTTGGAGCAGGTGGGATGAGTTCATCAGTGAAATCACCTGCTGGAGTCAGTGGCTGCAAAGAAAACCTGCACGCTCTCAGCCCTTTCTGGAATAGTTTGGAGACCACTGCCTTAGTGAAACTGATGTGCATTACCCGGTATTCAGAATGGCCCAGGGGGTCTTAAATGCAGTTTTCCATTCATTGCCCCCCTTATGCAAACCAAATGATAAGCGTTGAGGAGATCCAGTTTCATGAATATGGAAGCACCATGCAGAGGTTCAAATGTGGAACTGAGAAGTGGAATAGGATACTTGTTTTTGATAGTGATGCTATTTAAATCCCTGTAATCAATACAGACATGGAGGGTATCATCCTTCTTTCGCACAAAGAAGAAGCCGGCACTCACTGGGGAAGAAGATGAATGGATAATACTGAAGGACAGGGACTCCTGAATATACTCCTCCATCAATCCACACTCCTGGTGATTCAGGTTAAACAACCTGCTAAATGATAAGGTAGCTCTGGGAAGTAAATCGATGGAACAGTCATAGGGATGGTGATGTGGCCCTGTCCTTACTGAAAACTGGGGCCAGGGTATGGTAAATTGAGGGAGTGATTTCCAGAGGTTATGAGATGAAGTGGAATGGTACGGGGCATAATGTTGTTCATGTGGTGTCATCATGAGCTCATTTCTCAAGGGGAATAGCAAATTTGTTGACATGTTTATTGATAAAAGTAGTTTCTGCCCCGGAGACAGTTAAAGCAGAGGTGGAAAAATGGTCATAATGCAGTTGAATTATGACCGGGATTTGGGTCTTGGGAGTGGAAAAACCTGTAGTATGACTACCGTTCACCACCAACCTGGGATCTGCTGATGAGCGGCCTTGTTTGACTGAACAGGGCAATTTCTTAAGGTGTGCCACTTTAAACTCCAGTAAATGCCCTCCCCAGCCTGTAAGTGTCATGCTCTCTCCTCTGGTGTTAACTGGGACCAACAACCTGCATGGGTATGTCAGGATAGGGCACCATAGTACTGGAAAGTGCCGTTCGCTATCCCAGTGGAGCGAAAGGTAATTCATGTAGGTGGAGAGAGGGAGGGAGGATAAAGATGGACGACCTCTTCGGGCTCAGTCCCTATGCTGCTCTTGCAACTGCTTATCCAACCAAATGCACAGTGGGATAAGATTGTACAGTGACCGTGGTTCATCCCTAGCTGCCAGCTCATCACCTTTCCCTCAGGCCATTGTTAAATGTGACCCGCAGCACCTGATGTTCCAGCCTGCCTTGGCTGCTAAGATGGGGAAATCGCCTGAATATTCCGCAATGCTACGGGCTCCCTGACTGATGCTCAGAGAACATATGCCACCCTATCGAAGGGTCAAAAACCTTACGGACTTTACCACATAACGCCTCATATGACTCAAGAATCAGGGACTTGCCTTTCCACAGAGCTATGATCCACATCAATGCCTCCTCGTGGAGCAGACTCATAAGGTCAGAAACTTTACTCTGATCTGTGCTGAATTTTGAGGGTAGTTGAGAAAAAAACTATGGAACACTGTCATAGAAACAAAGAACAGGTGGTGGACCTGCCTGAGAATGGTTCTGCACGTGGTATATTGAAGCTGCCCCAGTTGAGTCCATGTTTCACCAGAGCTTTCTGTTGTGCGACAACTGGGACACGTGCAGGCATGGTGGCTGACTGTCTGCTGAATGCCGTCTGGAGTGGCAGCAAAATACAGCCACAAATCTCATGCAGTCTGCACACATACAGTAGTGTTCAGAATAATAGTAGTGCTATGTGACTAAAAAGATTAAGCCAGGTTTTGAGTATATTTCTTATTGTTACATGGGAAACAAGGTACCAGTAGATTCAGTAGATTCTCACAAATCCAACAAGACCAAGCATTCATGATATGTACACTCTTAAGGCTATGAAATTGAGCTATTAGTAAAAAAAAAGTAGAAAAGGGGGTGTTCACAATAATAGTAGCATCTGCTGTTGACGCTACAAACTCAAAACTGTTATGTTCAAACTGCTTTTTTAGCAATCCTGTGAATCACTAAACTAGTATTTAGTTGTATAACCACAGTTTTTCATGATTTCTTCACATCTACGAGGCATTCATTTTGTTGGTTTGGAACCAAGATTTTGCTCGTTTACTAGTGTGCTTGGGGTCATTGTCTTGTTGAAACACCCATTTCAAGGCCATGTCCTCTTCAGCATAAAGCAACATGACCTCTTCAAGTATTTTGACATATCCAAACTGATCCATGATACCTGGTATGCGATATATAGGCCCAACACCATAGTAGGAGAAACATGCCCATATCATGATGCTTGCACCACCATGCTTCACTGTCTTCACTGTGAACTGTGGCTTGAATTCAGAGTTTGGGGGTTGGACCCAAAAAGAACAATTTTACTCTCATCAGTCCACAAAATATTCCTCCATTTCTCTTTGGGCCAGTTGATGTGTTCTTTGGCAAAATGTAACCTCTTCTGCACATGTCTTTTATTTAACAGAGGGACTTTGCGGGGGATTCTTGCAAATAAATTAGCTTCACATAGGCGTCTTCTAACTGTCACTGCACTTAAAGGTAACTCCAGACTGTCTTTGATCATCCTGGAGCTGATCAGTGGGTGAGCCTTTGCCATTCTGGTTATTCTTCTGTCCATTTTGATGGTTGTTTTCCGTTTTCTTCAACGCGTCTCTGTGTTTTGTTTTGTTTTTGTCCATCTTAAAGCATTGGAGATCATTGTAGATGAACAGCCTATAATTTTTGCAGCTGCGTATAAGTTTTCCCCTCTCCAATCAACTTTTTAATCAAACTACGCTGTTCTTCTGAACAATGTCTTGAACGTCCCATTTTCCTCAGGCTTTCAAAGAGAAAAGCATGTTCAACAGGTGCTGGCTTCATCCTTAAATAGGGGACACCTGATTCACACCTGTTTGTTCCACAAAACTGACGAACTCACTGACTGAATGCCACACTACTATTATTGTGAACACCCCCTTTTCTACTTTTTTTACCAATAGCCCAATCTCATAGCCTTAAGAGTGTGCATATCATGAATGCTTGGTCTTGTTGGATTTGTGAGAATCTACTGAATCTACTGGTACCTTGTTTCCCATGTAACAATAAGAAATATACTCAAAACCTGGATTAATCTTTTTAGTGACACTGCACTACTATTATTCTGAACACTACTATACCATGTGACAGCCAATGACATTCCGTGCAGCACACACGAAGGTCAAGCGGTACTGGCGCGCCCTTTGTGGTTTCAAGGATTTGCATGCGAATGTTGTGCAGCAGGATCACAGATGTTGAGCATCACTGCTGCAGCTGAAATGATGACATGTTTGCATACACATTTGATCAGGATATCTGTGGACTATTGTATTGTTATTACGTCTAAGAGGCTGTGATAATTCCCCTGACTTTAGGTAGAAAACAGTCTGAAAATAATAATTAATGAATATTAACTGAAAAACAAGAAGAAACGTGTGAACAACTACTCACAGACTTACAGAATGATGTCCAGGAGCTGCATCTCTCAGTTTCCATTGATGTCCTCACAGACAATGAAAATAAAAATAATGAATCAGGATCACCTGTCCCTGCATGCACGAGGGTCACGTTGGGCTGGCTACTTTGAGCAGATGCATAAGGCTTGATGTAAGGCTCCACTGTGTGACCTTTTGCACCTCGTCCAGCCTTGCTGCAGTGCCTTAATACTGTCCTCATAGAAGGTCGATATGGCATCATTGTTACTATTATCATGAGTTCCAGCAAGACATCTTTTCATGTGCGCAAAGGAGCTAAATGAAGGGACATGTTCAAATTCACATTCATGAATTCACACATCAGCAATGACTGACGTGAATTGGAGCATTGTCTTAAGGCCCTTTTCTACTACACAAAACTAGCACTACTCGGCTCGACTCTTTTTTTTTTTTTGCTTTTCCATTAGGGTTAGTACCTGGTACCTGGTGCTTTTTTTGGTATTTGCTCAGGTGAGGTTCCAAGTGAGCTGAGCCGATACTAAAATGTGACGTCAACAGGCTGCTGGCCACTCGTCACTGCAGAAGTCATGAGCGTGACATCCGACACAAGAATCAAACCCGCAATTTTTAAATACTCACAGCAGCGTACAGCGGCCGTGCTTTTCTTTCGTTTCACTGCAAGTTTTTTTACTTGCACAAAATCACACCATGATCCGTGGATGAGTTGCGGACGTTTCTGTGTTTGGTGGCGGAGGAGAGAATACAGAGAGGTGGATGAAGCTGGATGAAGCAACCCGAAATGACAAAATCTCCCAGGTTTTGGCTGCGCATGGGTACCAGACATTATAGCAATGCAGAGTAAAGCCAAAAAAGCTTAAAAGTGATTACAGGACCACAATGGCTGGAGTCGGTTGGACCGTAAGGGCTGGAAGTGGTTTGACCACAGGAACACCGTTTACAGATACCGACCGGTGAGCAACGGGAGGCAGGATCAAATCAAATCAAATCAATTTTATTTATATAGCGCCAAATCACAACAAACAGTTGCCCCAAGGCGCTTTATATTGTAAGGCAAAGCCATACAGTAATTACGGAAAAACCCCAACGGTCAAAACGACCCCCTGTGAGCAAACACTTGGTGACAGTGGGAAGGAAAAACTCCCTTTTAACAGGAAGAAACCTCCAGCAGAACCAGGCTCAGGGAGGGGCAGTCTTCTGCTGGGACTGGTTGGGGCTGACGGAGAGAATCAGGAAAAAGACATGCTGTGGAGGGGAGCAGAGATCAATCACTAATGATTAAATGCAGAGTGGTGCATACAGAGCAAAAAGAGAAAGAAACACTCAGTGCATCATGGGAACCCCCCAGCAGTCTAAGTCTATAGCAGCATAACTAAGGGATGGTTCAGGGTCACCTGATCCAGCCCTAACAGTAAGCTTTAGCAAAAAGGAAAGTTTTAAGCCTAATCTTAAAAGTAGAGAGGGTGTCTGTCTCCCAGATCTGAATTGGGAGCTGGTTCCACAGGAGAGGAGCCTGAAAGCTGAAGGCTCTGCCTCCCATTCTACTCTTACAAACCCTAGGAACTACAAGTAAGCCTGCAGTCTGAGAGCGAAGCGCTCTATTGGGGTGATATGGTACTACGAGGTCCCTAAGATAAGATGGGACCTGATTATTCAAAACCTTATAAGTAAGAAGAAGAATTTTAAATTCTATTCTGGAGTTAACAGGAAGCCAATGAAGAGAGGCCAATATGGGTGAGATATGCTCTCTCCTTCTAGTCCCTGTCAGTACTATAGCTGCGGCATTTTGAATTAACTGAAGGCTTTTCAGGGAACTTTTAGGACAACCTGATAATAATGAATTACAATAGTCCAGCCTAGAGGAAACAAATGCATGAATTAGATGGGAATTAGTTGACAAGGATTAGTTAGGATGACCACGGGAGGTGACGATGGTAAGTGTTTTTGTGACGTTATAATCCATAATCTGCTTGAAAGCACCGTTTAACGTTACTTATCTTATTGGTGGGAAACGCATGTTAACAAACAAAGATATTTTGAGTCTAAACTTGTGTTAAAGTAACATCATCTCATGTGCTCTGCTTTAAAGTATTAATTCTGACAAGAAAACCACCTAAAGTCAGCATGACAACAAATGTGTACATCTGACTAATTTAGTGCCATTACTGTGATTTTTTTTTTTTTTTTGACACGTTGCCATTTCATGTTACTGTTGAAGAATCCACTTCCATAAGCGAGGAGGGTTCAACCAACAACATCATCTGTATCAACGTCCAGCACCACACAGCAATGTTTTATCACTGGTAAGAATATAAATGGCTCACAAAATTATGCTCCAAATGGTCTGATTTGTTGGAGCATAATATTGAAAGAACATAACTTTTATGCAAAGCGACCATGAAAACTGAAACTTTGGGGAATGATCATACAGAGACTGAAGTTTGTTTTTTTTTGTGGGATTTATTACAATTGGTTTTTTTTTGGGGGGGGGGGGGGTGTCCCTCTGTATGTATGTATGTGTATATATAATTTATAACTTGCTTTTGTTAATCAGTTCCTATTTCTACCTTCATTATTGTCCAGACGAGAGAAAAAGGAACCTGTTCCAGCAGGAGAATCTGTTCATCCTGAGTGATGTTGAGGCTGAAGCTGAACTGGGTTCAGTGTGATCAACACATCTGACTGATCCTCGATGAAGCGAGGGAGGTGGAAGCTGCATTTAATCAGGCATTCCTTGGCGTGCTGGGCGAGCTTGTCCACGCGATGCGTGCCCAGAGTGTGTGACCTACGCCCCCACCCTAGGACTATAGACACATGGAGCTTTTGTGTGTACATATACATATACATATATACGTATATATATATATATACGTATATATATATATGTATATATATATACGTATATGTATATATATATATATATATATATATATATATACATATATATATATATATATATATATATATACGTATATACATATACATATATATATATATATATATATATACGTATATACATATATATATACACGTATATACATATATATACACACGTATATACATATATATACACGTATATACATATATATACATATATATATATATATATATACACACATATATATACATATATACATATACATATATACATACACAAGGTCTGTCCAAAAAGTATCGGACCTTTTTATTTTTTGCAAAAACCATATGGATTTGAATCACGTGTGATTGCATCAGCCAAGCTTGAACCTTCATGCGCATCATTCGCCTGTGAGCAGGCTTTGTGTGAGCACTGGTCCACCCCTCTCGTCGTTTTTTTATTGCGAATAAATGTCTGAACAATTTGGAGCTTTGCTGCATCAATTTTTTTTCCAGAAACTGTGAGAGACCTCCAGGTGGACACCGTTCGGAAAATTAATATGGCTTTCAGGGACGATTTTGTGGGGATTAAACAGATTAAGGAGTGTTACTGCCACTTTAAGGACAGCCCACAACTGCTGAGAGCGTGCCGCGCTCCCATCGATCGACAGGCTGAATCAACCAGATCATTTCCAATGTGAAGGCTTTGTTGATCCGGGACGTCGTCTGACTTCCACAAAAAAGGAAAAAGGCGTGGACATCAGCACATTCCACTGTTAAAGGAGTTTTTTTCATGGAAAGAAAAGTGGACAGATACGTCACCGTGCCGTTCATGGCGCGGGACAAAACCACCTCCGTGTTGGTCTCACAGGACGGCTTTGAGATGGCTTTCAGACGGCTGTCGGTGGGTTTTCAGTCGTGTGACTAACCAAGAAATTGTGGATGAGCCTGGACATGCCAGAACATGTCCTGTGAGGCTTCATCACGGCGTTGCTTTGCGCCATGCGGCTCCAACGCGACACGCGGAATTCCTCCGCACGTCTGTCTCAATGTGCTGAAAAAGTGCTGATGTCCACATCTTCCGCAATTCCTGTGCTAGTCAGAGGACGTCCCGGATAAAACACAGCGTCCAGTTTGTAAATGAACGGCACATTCCACTGTTACAGGAGTTTTTGTCATGTTAAGAGGAGCGGAGGAATCCCGCGCATCACGGTGGAGCCGCATGGCGCAAAGCAACGCCGTGATGAAGCCTCACAGGACATGTTCTGGCATGTCCAGGCTCATCCACAATTTCTCGGTTAGTCACACGACTGAAAACCCACCGACAGCCGTCTGAAAGCCATCTCAAAGCCGTCCTGTGAAACCAACATGGAGGTGGTTTTGTCCCGTGCCATAAAGGGCACAGTGGCACATCCGTCTGCTTTTCTTTCCATGAAAAAACTCCTTTAACAGTGGAATGTGCCGAAAAAGTGCTGATGTCTACGCCTTTTTCCTTTTTTGTGGAAGTCAGACGACGTCCTGGATCAACAAAGCCTTCACGTTGGAAATGATCTGGTTGATTCAGCCTGTCGATCGGCGCTGGGAGCGCGCACTCTCAGCAGTTGTGGGCCGTCCTTAAAGTGGCAGTAACACTCCTTAATCTGTGTAATCCCCACAAAATCGTCCCTGAAAGCCATATTAATTTTCCGAACGGTGTCCACCTGGAGGTCTCTCACAGTTTCTGGAAAAAAATTGATGCAGCAAAGCTCCAAATTGTTCAGACATTTATTCGCAATAAAAAAACGACAAGAGGGGTGGACCAGTGCTCACACAAAGCCTGCTCACAGGCGAATGATGCAACCGATAGGCGTGAAAAAACTCACACATGCACACGAAGGTTCAAGCTTGGCTGATGCAATCACACATGATTCAAATCCATATGGTTTTTGCAAAAAATAAAAAGGTCTGATACTTTTTGGATAGACCTTGTATATATATATATATGTTTTGTTTTTGTATATGTTCTTCTTTTAGTTGCAGTAAACAATTTGACTTATGTGATTGTATCATAATTTTCTGTCATTCCAGGGCAACACTAAAAAACATTTTGTCATTGATGTTTTGGTGCAATGATGGTTCATTTCTAAGAATTTTAATTTGGGATTTGCCACTCCAGAATCAAATCAATTTTATTTTATTTATATAGCACCAAATCACAATAAACAGTTGCCCCAAGGCGCTTCATATTGAAAGGCAAAGCAATACAATAATTACGGAAAAACCCCAACGGTCAAAACGACCTCCTGTGAGCAAGCACTTGGCGACAGTGGGAAGGAAAAACTCCCTTTGAACAGGAAGAAACCTCCAGCAGAACCAGGCTCAGGGAGGGGCAGTCTTCTGCTGGGACTGGTTGGGGCTGAGGAGACAATGTACACTACACCTGACTGAATCTTTACACAGATGCTGGAATAATCATGTCTAAACTGAGATTTAAGCAAATGGTATGTAACATAAACAACAAGGTTTAGTCACTTGACCATTACATCAAGGAATTTGTTATGTTTCGGACGCGGTCGGAGCACCGACCCAGCATTTGAAAGGACCCAGCGTAAAATAAGCAGAGCATGGTTCAAAAGGTAACAGAATTTAATAAGCATAACAGTGGGTGAAGTGCTAAACAACTAAAAAGTCCGCGGTCTGGTGAGGTGGAAACACGGCGCGCTCTCAACAGCGCAAACGGTCTAGAGCCACAGCAGTTCGGACCCAGGGACCCCGCCGACACCCCCCAGGTGGCCGCGACAAACCGAGTCTGTGAAGAAAGAAAACATGAGGTGAGTCCATACAGAGAGACACAACTCAAAGGTGCACACAATCAGCAAACACTTCCTGGCTTAAATCTATACATCAGCTTCTTACCCTGCAGGCACGGAACAACTCAGTTCAAATCTCCACTGCAGCAGAAGCTGATTAGACAATTAGCATAACATGACAGCTCACTAACACAAGGTGTGAGGGACACCAAATCCACTGTCATTACTTCATAAAAGTCACCAAAACCAAATTACCTCAGGAAGTGTGCTGAAGAGCGTGAGACCTCACCCAATCCTCCTTCACAGACTGTGGCGTCAAACCTGGAGCGGTCTCTGCGTCCGTGAGGGTGAGATTGTTCTCCTGACGTCGATCTCACACGTCTGCTCACAAGGTCGAGTCTCTGGCAATCACACACTGTGCATTCAAGGTTTAAATGCAGCAATCTCTGATCAAGACAAAATACACCACAGCTGTGAGTCCTGATGACCTGCACATGAAAACAAGCCTCAGGTGTTCAGGGTGAGGTCCTAATGCTCAGCCACTCAGTCCTGAATGCATACCACCTGGTGGGAGAAACAGAAAACAAAAACCAAGCCAGCCAAACACCCCAGCACTTAACAGAATTCTGGCTATAGGAGGGTTAGCCTGTAATGAGATGTAACATTTTACCGCAAACTATTGTACTGTGGTGTATAATTCTGCTGGATGACTTATAACCAAACCAGAAGTAATTTTTTTTCAGATATTTTGAACAACCAGTTTTACTATTTACTTCTATTTACATTTATGAGTCCATTAAATGTAAAACTTCTTTTACTACTGCATTATGCTCAAATAGCATTCAAACTGTTAGCCTTTAAATCAGTAAACCTTGGTAACTTTCAAAAATCAAATTGATGTTACACAAAAATGGAGACATTTCAGCAAAAAGTACAAAAATGTATTCAAAATTCACAGTGAAACATAACTGGCGTATAATGTGTAGGCAAATGATGATAAAGGTGTCCCATTCTGTGGCATGAACTTTTGCTGTGACTCTGAGAAAACCATCTGAAACACACACAGCATACATATTTTAATTAGTGCTGTCAGGTTATTAAAAAATAAGAATTGATTACATGGTTTGTGATTAGTTAATCTAAATGAATCATTTAATTGCATGTATATTTAAAAAAAACTCAGATCTCTGTGTGTTTGGAGCATTTAGTCTGGTAAAAAAAAAAAGCATCTGGGTTATTTCTGTTACACATCAAGGTGGTGTTAAACAAGCTGTAAATTGATCTTAAATGAGGAGAACTGTCGAACTGTAATTAGGATAGGATAATTGCAGAGAAATTTCATTGTATGTGTACAATGACAGTAAAGGCTATAATATATAGAATTTCTGTAAAAACAGAATTGTGGCAATATGGAGGTTGATTCTGTACAATATGACTCCTTTAATAATTACTTTATTAGATTTCATTTTTAAATCTGTTCATTGAACATTAAAATCTGAACGAAAAACATGAATCAAATGTTTTTAATGTGTTTTAAGCCTGTTCAAGTTCAGTGACAACATTAATTCATGGTTATTGAAACTGAGCCAACATTCTGTGCATGAGTGTCAGTAAACGCACAAACTCCAACATTTGAGATTAAACAATAAGTTACCAAAGCAAGTAACTTTGGTATAAAAAGTATTGACATCTAACCCAGTTATTGCTCTCAGAAACGGGTCTTTATTTACAGACCAAGTCACTGATGTTTAAACAAAACGGAGCAAAGTGTGACTGAAGGCCTGATAGGTGCTGTAATTCAATAATCTAACCGAGTAGAGTCGAGCCGAGAAGTGCTGTGTAGTGGAAAAGGGCCTTAGTGAAACAGAACACTTCATCGGGGCATTCCACACTGCCTCTGCTTTATTTTTTCCTGCAGTTGTCACCAAATCAAATAAAATCAATTTTATTTATATAGCGCCAAATCACAACAAACAGTTGCCCCAAGGCGCTTTATATTGTAAGGCAAGGCCATACAATAATTACAGAAAAACCCCAACGGTCAAAACGACCCCCCCTGTGAGCAAGCACTTGGCGACAGTGGGAAGGAAAAACTCCCTTTTAACAGGAAGAAACCTCCAGCAGAACCAAGCTCAGGGAGGGGCAGTCTTCTGCTGGGACTGGTTGGGGCTGAGGGGAGAGAATCAGGAAAAAGACATGCTGTGGAGGGGAGCAGAGATCGATCACTAATGATTAAATGCAGAGCAAAAACAGAAAGAAACACTCAGTGCATCATGGGAACCCCCCAGCAGTCTAAGTCTATAGCAGCATAACTAAGGGATGGTTCAGGGTCACCTGATCCAGCCCTAACTAAAAGCTTTTTCAAAAAGGAAAGTTTTAAGCTTAATCTTAAAAGTAGAGAGGGTGACCAAAGGGAAGCATAATCTGCCCTGTTGATGGTCTGTCCCTTTTGGAGATCATCCACCATGATAATGCCTTCAGCATCCCAGAAAACAGAGACCATGACCTTTCTGTTAAATGAGACAGCTTTGCTTCTCTTCAGTGGTGAGAACCCACATTTCCATTGCTTTAGCTGTTGCTTGGACTCTGGTTTGAAGTGCTGGACCTAGGTCTCGTCTGTGGTTGCATGAAGTTATTCGGATCGCCCTAAAAAAACTGAGGATTTTCCTTCCACACCTGGAACCTTGTGCATTTCTGATTGGCTGTCAGAAGCCTTGGGACCCATTGTGCTGAAAGTCTCTCCTGGGAAATGCCTATAGTACTGGCTGTGTAACGCGTGCCTACTGTTCTATCAGCGAGGACCATATTGTGGATCTTCTGGTTCCTTTTGGTTGAGATGGCAGTTCTCAATTCAATTTCAATTCTTTTCATTTATATAGTGCCAAATCACAACAAAGTTGCCTCAAGGTGCTTCACGCAAGTAAAGTCTAACCTTACAAACACAAGAGCAAGCACACAGGTGACTGATGATTTGAGGAAGAAACCTCAAGCAGACCAGACTCAAAGACTATGCTATGCTACCGTCACAATTTACAATAAAAATATACAGGAAATTTTGGGAGTCCATGCTGGTGTACAGGATGGGAGGCTTGCAGAAGATGACACCCACTCCCACTTCTGGATGGAGCCGCACCTCAAACAGAGAAATAAAGCAGAATCAGGTGGCCGAAAGACAACAGATACAGTATAATTTGTCAGCATGAACCAACAAGAAAAACAGAAGAAATAATGAATGAATGAATTGAATGAATGAATTTATACTAAGGTGATCGCCAGCCACCAGCCCTAAGCTTCACTAAAAGGCCCAGACTTTAGATAAATTTGAGGCTGCAACTCGCTCTGTTAACTAATAAAATTAATTTAAAAGTGTAGAAAGCAGAGTGCCATAGTATGCCAGTATGCTAGCCATACAAAAGGGAAAATAAATGCGTCTTAAGTCTGGACACAAATGCTCAAAACATGGAAGCCAAGAGCCCAAAATAAGCAGAATCATGACAATTTCAAACAAATAAATATGAATAAATGTTTTTAATCAAACAGCAATGCATCATATTTTATGACACAAACAACTGATTAAATTGATACCTGCTCCCTTGCAGTACTGCAGAGAAACAGAAGGTAAAAAATGGCAGATTAATGCCATGATCAGTTGTGTTTGCACTGGACTCACCTTTTTGTCGTATCCCATTGTCAGTGATTTTGGGAAATTTTCCACATGCAGAAGAATCCACATGCAGAAGAATCCCTACACTTGAACAGGAGTTTTCCCAAAGATCAGAGTTTGTGCTGCGTTAATGGGCTCAAATACTCTAGTACCTTATACTCCGGAAAATACGTGGGTACACACATTCTTAAGAATACATCCAAATTGATAAGTTCCATACAGTTTTATTTCATTTATATAGCACCAAATCACAACAAAGCTGCCCCAAGGTGTTTCACACAAGTAAGGTCTAACCTTACCAACCCCTAGAGCAAGCACACAGGTGACAGTCTTAAGGAAAAACTCCCTCTGATGATTTGAGGAAGAAACCTCAAGCAGACCAGACACAAAGGGGTGACCCAGGTCATACTAATAAAAAACTTTTTTTAACAATACAGAGGAACATCAAATTTTTGAGAATTATTAAGTCCACGCAGACATCCAGGACAGCACCAGTTGGCTGGGGAGGGGGTGGTGGTGGTGTTACTGGTTCTTCAGATCCAGTCTTTGAGCATAGCCCGTTTTGCAACTGCTGTAATCTACCTTCATTTGCACTCATGCATGTAGCTGCACAGGCACCACAGGTAGGTGTTGTCCACGCCGTACATTTCGTAGAAATGTTTATATGCATAGTTTCAGCACAAATCTGTGCAGACAAAGGTTGATAAATGAGGCCCCAGATTCTCAGTAATTTAGTACATCCTGTTTTTGTCAGTAAAGATGCTTATGTAGAAAAGCTTCTGTGTCTGTGTGTGTCCAGAGTCTGTCAGACTGGTTAATGGGTCCAGTCTGTGTTCAGGCAGACTGGAGGTGAAGTCTAACCAGTCCTGGTCCTCTGTGTGTGAAGACGACTTTGACCAGCAGGATGCACAGGTGGCCTGCAGGCAGCTGGGCTGTGGGCCTCCTTCAGCCCTCCAGGGGGCGCTGTATGGAGAAGTGGATGTTCCAACATGGACCAAGGAGTTCCACTGTGGAGGAACTGAGTCTGGTCTTTTGGCTTGTAGAAACTCAGGTTCAGGTAGAAAGACCTCCTCACCTGGTAAAGCTGTTGGATTCACCTGCTCAGGTAGACGAGGAGCTGCAGCTTTAATTCGGCTTCAGATCAAACCCACTTTACTTCTTTTACTAAGTACTTTCTCTGTGCTCAGAACCTGTCAGGTTGGCGGGAGGAGCCAGTCGCTGTGCTGGTACACTGGAGATGACTCTCCAGGAAGACTGGAGACCAGCGGATTACTGGGACTATAACTGGACCATGACGACAGCAGGTGTGGTGTGTCAAGATCTGGACTGTGGTTCTGCTGTTGATACAAAAAGGAGGCGTGTTTCCTCACACAGACCTGTGTGGGGGATCAGATCTCAGTGTGTTCAGTCTGGATCTGCACTGAGGGACTGTGTGACATCTTCAGCTTCTTCTTTCGACGGCCTTCAGATCATCTGTTCAGGTAAGTCTATCAGTGACATTGTGTATTACAGAGATGTTTTCATCCTTTTCTCTTTTTTAAGGCTGCAGTAAACAGTAAACAGAATAAGAAACTGTCTTCTGTCTCACTGGTAGAGTTATAGATGTTACGTTTTTGTTGTAATGGTGAACCCAAAATTGAAGACAGTGATCAAACAAGGTGTGTGTCAAAACCTAGGTGATTTATTGAGACAAAAAGGCACACAAAAAGTAATTCCAAATATGGAGATGGCACAAAACAGAGAAAAGACAGCGAAACAACGAACACTATCCCAAACAAGCTCAGATGACAACCGGTAATACATAGACAGCATCAATATATAGTCACAGGTCTGTGCACTGACAGGACAGGGGGCGTGGCTGTCTGTCCACAGCTGTTGAGACATCTCCAGTTCTGGACATCACAGCTGCAGCACACATCCCGTGTTTTGATGGAGACGTTCAGGTGTGTGCTTGTGTGGAAATAAAACCCCAATTCCAATGAAATTGGGACGTTGTGTAAAATATAAATAAAAACAGAACCCAATAATTTGCAAATCCTCTTCAACCTATATTCCATTTAATACACCACAAAGACAAGATATTTAATGTTCAAACTGATAAACTTTGTTGTTTTTGTGCAAATATTTGCTCATTTTGAAATGGATGCCTGCAACACATTTCAAAAAATTTGGGACAGTGGAAAGTTTACCAGTGTTACATCACCTTTCCTTCTAACAACAAGGCAGAAAACCAACATTGATTGCCCGTGACCTTTGATCCCTCAGGCGGCACTGCATTAAAAAGTGACATCATTGTGTAAAGGATCTTACCGCATGGGCTCAGGAACACTTCAGAAAACCATTGTCAGTTAACACAGTTCGTCGCTACATGTACAAGTGCAAGTTAAAATTCTACCATGCAAATGAAAGCCATACATCAACATCCAGAAATGCCGCTGCGTTCTCTGGGCCCAAGCTCATTTGAAATGGACAGATGCAAAGTGGAAAAGTGTGCTGTGGTCTGATGAGTCCATGTTTCAGATTGTTTTTGGAAATCATGGACATTGTGTCCTCCAGACAAAAGAGGTAAAAGACCGTCCAGATTGTTACCAGCGCAAAGTTCAAAAGCCAGCATCTGTGATGGTATGGAGGTGTGTTAGTGCCCATGGCATGGGCACTTACACATCTGTGATGGCACCATCAATGATGTAGCAGGATGAAGTTCCCGGGTCCTGATTGAAAAGACATTCCCGCTAGCTTGGCTAACAGCTAATTCCCCTTTGGCTGACCTGGTAGAGGAATGGTCTTTAGTGCAAGCCGTCGGGTTTGATCCCAGTACTGTCCCGGCCACAAAGGTCCTACGGTCACAATCTGGCGTCACGAACAGGATGTGGGTAGTCACAGAACATGCTTAAATGCACCTGTGACTTCAGGACAAAGTCAAAAATGGTGGGGGGATATGTAGCGGGATGAAGGTCCCGGGTCCTGATTGAAAAGACGTTCCCACTAGCTTGGCTAACAGGGAATTCCCCTTTGGCTGACCTGGTAGAGGAATGGTCTTTAGTGCGAGCCGTCCAGGTTCGATCCTACCTCCGTCCCGGCCACAAAGGTCCTACGGTCACAAATTCTGAAAAGTACATCCAGGTTTTGGAGCAACACATGCCGCCATCCAAGCAACATCTTTTTCAGGGACGTCCCTGCTTATTTCAGCAAGACAATGCCAAGCCACATTCTGCACATGTTACAACAGCGTGGCTTTGTAGTAAAAGAGTGCGGGTACTAGACTGGCCTGCGTGCAGTCCAGACCTGTCACCCATTGAAAATCTGTGGCGCATTATGAAGCACAAAATACAACAATGGAGACCCCGGACTGTTGAACAACTGAAGTCATACTTCAAGCAAGAATAGGAAAGAATTCCACCTGCAAAGCTTCAAAAATTAGTGTCCTCAGTTCCCAAAAGCTCATTGAGTGTTGTTAGAAGGAAAGGTGATGTAACACAGTGGTAAACATACCACTGTCCCAGCTTTTTTGAAACGTGTTTGTTGTGTGGCTGGGGGGGCCTGGCTGCCTTTTGTTTCTGTTTTCTGTCTTGTCTTTTGTTTTTCCTTCCAGGTGGTGCGCATTTGGGACTGAGTGGCTGTGGAGTTTATCAGGACCTCACCCTGATCACCTGAGGCTGATCACCTGCGGCTCGTCAGGACTCACAGCTGTGGTGCATCTACATGGATTGGAACATGGTGGCATTTAAGACTGGAGTACACAGTGTGTATTTGCCAGAGACTCGACCTTGTGACCAGACGGGTGAGATCGTTGTCTCGAGAGCCATCTCATCATCAGTGGATGCAGAGAACGTCCAGGTTTGATGCATGGTCTGTGAAAGAGGAGGGGGTGAGGTCTCACGCTCGTCAGCACACTTCCTGAGGTACGTCAGATTTTGTGACTAACATTTATACAGTCAGTAAATGTGGTGTCCCTCACACCTTATTATATTGAGCTGTATGTAGTCGTTTAATCAGCTTCCACTGCAGTGGAGTTTTGTGAACAGGGTGTTCCATGCCTGCAGGGTGGGAAGCTGATTAGTAATTAAGCCAGGAAGTGTTTGCTGTTTGTACACCTTTGAGCGGCCCCTCTGTGTGTAAAGTGTGGACTCACATGATGATTTCTTCTTTCACAGACTCGGTTTGTCGCGGCCACCTGGGGGGTGTCGGCGGGGTCCTTGGGTCCGAACTGGTTCTGGCTCCGGACCGTTTTGTGCTGCTGGGAGCGCACCGCAAATCCGCCACGCCAGACCGCACACTTATTTGTTTGTATTTTTTCACATCACTGTTATGTTTATTAAACTCAGTTATCCTTTGTACCGTGCTCTGCTTATTTTATACTGGGTCCTTCAAACGCTGGTCGGTTCTCCGGGCTGCGTCCGACACATAAGTGTTACAGGCATCCATTTCAAAACGAGCAAATATTTGCACAAAAACAATATAGTTTATCAGTTTGAACATTAAATATCTTGTCTTTGTCGTGTATTCAATTGAATATAGGTTGAAGAGGATTTGCAAATCATTGTATTCTGTTTTTATTTACATTTTACACAATGTCCCAACTTCACTGGAATTGGGGTTGTACATAAAAACATATATCACTTTTGCGATGTGAGGAGAAATGGACCATCAGTCCGTTTGGATATGCAGCAGGCGATCTGTATGTCGCTTCTGACAGGACATGCGTGTTGGGCCACGAGGGCTGTGAGCAGCCCGCTGCAGGACTAGGACAACCCAACAATATGACAAATACTGTTATGTGTCGGACGCAGCTCGGAGAACCGACCAGCGTTTGAAAGACCCAGTATGAAATAAGCAGAGCACGGTACAAAGGCTAACTGAATTTAATACATAACAGTGATACATAAAAAACAAAGTGCGGTCTGGCGTGGTGCGCTCCCAGCAGCGCTAACGGTCCGGAGCCAGAAGCTGTTCGGACTCAAGGACCCCGCCGACACCCCCCAGGTGGCCGCAACAAACCGAGTCTCAGGAAGTGTGCTGACGAGCGTGAGACCTCACCCCCTCCTCTTTCACAGACCGTGCATCAAACCTGGACGTTCTCTGCATCCATTGATGATGAGATGGCTCCCGAGACGACGATCTCACCCGTCTGGTCACAAGGTCGAGTCTCTGGCAAATACACACTGTGCACTCCAGTCTTAAATGCCACCATGTTCCAATCCATGCAGATGCACCACAGCTGTGAGTCCTGATGAGCCGCAGGTGATCAGCCTCAGGTGATCAGGGTGAGGTCCTGATAAACTCAGCAACACAGCCACTCAGTTCCAAATGCAAACCACCTGGAAGGAGAAGCAAAGGACAGAAACAAAAAGGCAGCCAGGCCCCCCCAGCCATATAACAGTACCCCACCCTCACGGGAAGCCTCCTGGCGACTACACAAACCTGGCCCAGGAGAAACACCCCCCTCCAGGGACCATGGCTGGAGACCGCATCTGCATTCGTCGACCAACAGAATGATGGATGTCCTCTCCTCTGGCTGCATCTTTGCCTTTGTTTCTGTCAGTCACTTAGCACAGGTGTGGCCAGGAGTTCTTAAACCTGTGCGGTCAGTCTTTGTCCAACTGTGTTCACAGTCTGGTTAGTCATAAAACCAAAAAGACAAACACAAACAACCAAAACACCCCCCCCCCCCCTCCCCAGAGGCCCATTCCATCAAACCCCGGGAAGGGGAGAAAAGAAAAACAACCCAAACTTAAACTAACAAATAAAAATGCTAACACCCCCCCCTCCCCAGAGGACCATTCCATCAAACCCCGGGAAGGGGAATAAAGAAAAACCCAAACTGAAGCTTGCAAATAAAAATGCTAACACCCCCAAATGACATGTAGGGACCAACACCCCCCAGAGGACTTCCCGCCAGCTCCAGGGGTAATAACCACAGCCGAGGTCCCTCTGGGATCCAACGTCACCCACGGGGACTCCCAGCGCCTCCCAGAGGACCACTCGTCAACCCCAGGAGACGCCTCCCCTCAGGACCAACGGACCCAGCCCCGGCCGTCTATGGCTAGATGGACCCACAGCCCTTTCCCCCCCAGAGGACACCACAGTCAAACCCTGAGGGCGGAAACTGGGGGGAAAAACAAAAGGAGAAAACCCCCCCCCCCCCCCCAGGTGCAGAGGTTACCTGGGAAACGCCCAGCATAACCAAACTGCACCACTCCAGCAACGCCGACACTACGGCTCACACGGCTGGAGCCAGAGGAGAAGAGAGGGAACAAAAAGAACCCCCCCCCCAGGTGCAGAGGTTACCTGGGAAACGCCCAGCATAACCAAACTGCACCACTCCAGCAACGCCGACACTACGGCTCACACGGCTGGAGTCAGAGGAGAAGAGAGGGCACAACAAAAAACAAAACAAAAAACAACCCAATTACCCCCCCATGACCCCCCAGGGGACCGTCCCATCAAACCCTGGGAGGCGAAACTGAAAGGAATAAAAAGAAAGACTACCAGAGTAACATACAGTTGCTTGGGTCCCCGTTCTGTTTTTTTTATTTTATTTTTTTTATCTTTGAACAGAACTACAGGGTCACAACCCCAGACACTAATAGTGTACAAAAAAAAAATCCCACACAAAAACCAACTCAAAAAAACACCCACACAAAATGAACTAACACAAAACAAATAAGTGTTTTATACCGTCAAGCTCAAACAAATGGAACACACCTGTTCCAACTTAAGAGCTTAACGGTAATGTGACTCAGTCACCACAAGAGGGAGCCAGAGTGCTAAAAATAAAAAACCCTCTTTGGTGACAGAGAAAACAAACGAGCCGCTCACTTGTGCGCAGCTGTGAGCAACACACAACCAAAAATGTGATTCAACTAAATAACACCGGAGCTGACAACAGACGCAGTAGTTATCTTCATCCGGGGAAACGGGGCTACAACTGTCACACGGGAAGCTCAGCGACCCGTGTGACAGAGCTCCGCCGCGCGCGTTCACCCATTACAGACACACTCTTGCAGCTCCCGTCTAAACCTCTTATCCGGTCGAAGTGCGACGCGAAGCCGTCGCCAGTCACACTCCACCACGACCCACGGATAAGGCACAACATAGGAACACGGCTGCAAGAGAGCACAAATCAGTATTCAGTAATGGGACTCAAACACGCACCATCCGGGCGGAGAGCACCCGCAACTGATCCGGATAACTACTGAACGTCTGCTGCCGCCTTCCCGGCGCATTACCGTCTCTGCTACCGCTGGGTCCGTGATGTTTGGCCAGAGACTACTGTTATGTGTCGGACGCAGCTCGGAGAACCGACCAGCGTTTGAAGGACCCAGTATGAAATAAGCAGAGCACGGTACAAAGGCTAACTGAATTTAATACATAACAGTGATACATAAAAAACAAAGTGCGGTCTGGCGTGGTGCGCTCCCAGCAGCGCTAACGCTCCGGAGCCAGAAGCTGTTCGGACTCAAGGACCCCGCCGACACCCCCCAGGTGGCCGCAACAAACCGAGTCTGTGGAAGAAGGAACCATTATGTGAGTCCACACTCTACACACAGAGAGAACACTTAAAGGTGTACAAACAGCAAACACTTCCTGGCTTGATTACTAATCAACTTCCCAACCTGCAGGCATGGAACATCCAGTTCACAAAACTCCACTGCAGTGGAAGCCGATACATGACTAACATACAGCTCAATATACACTCAACAAAAATATAAACGCAACACTTTTGGTTTTGCTCCCATTTTGTATGAGATGAACTCAAAGATCTAAAACTTTTTCCACATACACAATATCACCATTTCCCTCAAATATTGTTCACAAACCAGTCTAAATCTGTGATAGTGAGCACTTCTCCTTTGCTGAGATAATCCATCCCACCTCACAGGTGTGCCATACCAAGATGCTGATTAGACACCATGATTAGTGCACAGGTGTGCCTTAGACTGCCCACAATAAAAGGCCACTCTGAAAGGTGCAGTTTTGTTTTATTGGGGGGATACCAGTCAGTATCTGGTGTGACCACCATTTGCCTCATGCAGTGCAACACATCTCCTTTGGATAGAGTTGATCAGGTTGTCAATTGTGGCCTGTGGAATGTTGGTCCACTCCTCTTCAGTGGCTGTGCGAAGTTGCTGGATATTGGCAGGAACTGGTACACGCTCTTGTTTACGCATAGCGGGTGGGTATAGCCAGGTACCGTTGACGTAAATCTACGATACCGGCCCAGCAATGCCCCGGTAAAGTGATAATAATATTGAATAACTAATATTTTGCTGTATTTTCCAGTATTTCTTTTTCTTTCTTTTTTATTTTTTGATAACTCTCACATCCGAGGGGGCGGGGTTGATGACGTGAGGGGGGCGTCACCCCCAAACGCCCCCTTGTGGCGACGGGTCCGAATTGAACCAGGATAGCCACAATTTCCCGGCTTAATCCCTTATCCTCCTTTCGTGCTATGGGACCCTGCTCGTAGTTTTCGTTACACTGCTTAATAGTCAGTGGTGGGCACAGATAACCAAAAAATTAACTTCAGTAACAGATAATCAGATAACTGAAAAGTTATCCTTGATAAAGATAAAACGATAAACCATCCAAAAATGTATCGGAAGTTACAGATAACCGATAAATTCCAATATTGTCTCTGGTATTGTCTCTTGACTGCTGGGGGTTCCCATGATGCACTAAGTGTTTCTTTCTCTTTTTGCTCTGTATGCACCACTCTGCATTTAATCATTAGTGATTGATCTCTGCTGTCTTCCACAGCATGTCTTTTTCACGAGAGTTTTAGGCACTAGAGTTTAATGCTGTTGTCCGTGGAGCCTGAACAGAGTGTCTGAAATATACACAGTGAGGAAAATAAGTATTTGAACACCCTGCGATTTTGCAAGTTCTCCCACTTAGAAATCATGGAGGGGTCTGAAATTTTCATCTTAGGTGCATGTCCACTGTGAGAGACATAATCTAAAACAAAAAAAATCAGGAAATCACAATGTATGATTTTTTTTTAATAATTTATTTGTATGTTACTGCTGCAAATAAGTGTTTGAACACCTGTGAAAATCAATGTTAATATTTGGTACAGTAGCCTTTCAATCAATCAATCAATCAATTTTTTTATATAGCGCCAAATCACAACAAACAGTTGCCCCAAGGCGCTTTATATTGTAAGGCAAGGCCATACAATAATTATGTAAAACCCCAACAGTCAAAATGACCCCCTGTGAGCAAGCACTTGGCTACAGTGGGAAGGAAAAACTCCCTTTTAACAGGAAGAAACCTCCAGCAGAACCAGGTTCAGGGAGGGGCAGTCCTCTGCTGGGACTGGTTGGGGCTGAGGGAGAGAACCAGGAAAAAGACATGCTGTGGAGGGGAACAGAGATCGATCACTAATGATTAAATGCAGAGTGGTGCATACAGAGCAAAAAGAGAAAGAAACAGTGCATCATGGGAACCCCCCAGCAGTCTACGTCTATAGCAGCATAACTAAGGGATGGTTCAGGGTCACCTGATCCAGCCCTAACTATAAGCTTTAGCAAAAAGGAAAGTTTTAAGCCTAATCTTAAAAGTAGAGAGGGTGTCTGTCTCCCTGATCTGAATTGGGAGCTGGTTCCACAGGAGAGGAGCCTGAAAGCTGAAGCCTGAAAGCTTTGTTTGCAGTTACAGAGGTCAAATGTTCCTGTAGTTTTCCACCATGTTTTCATACACTGCAGCAGGGATTTTGGTCCACTCCTCCATACAGAGCTTCTCTAGATCTTTCAGGTTTGGAGTTTCAGCTCCCTCCAAAGATTTTCTATTGAGTTTAGGTCTGGAGACTGGCCAGGCCACTCCAGGACCTTGAAATGCTTCTTACGAAGCCCCTCCTTAGTTGCCCTGGCTGTGTGTTTGGGGTCATTGTCATGCTGGAAGACCCAGCCATGAACCATCTTCAATTCTCTTACTGAGGGAAGGAGGTTGTTTGCCAAAATCTCGCAATACATGACCCCATCCATCCTCCCTTCAATACGGTGCAGTCGTCCTGTCTCCTTTGCAGAAGAACACCCCCAGAGTATGATGTTTTCACCCCCATGCTTCACGGTTGGGATGGTTTTCTTGGGGTTGTTCTCATCCTCTAAACATGGTAAGTGGAGTTGATTCCAAAAAGCTCTATTCTGGTCTCACATGACCTTCTCCCATGCCTCCTCTGGATCATCCAGATGGTCACTGGTAAACTTAAAACGGGCCTGGACATGTGCTGGCTTGAGCAGGGGGACCTTGCTGCCCTGCAGGATTTTAAACCATGACAGCATCATGTGTTACTAATGTAATCTTTGTGACTGTGGTCCCAGCTCTCTTCAGGTCATTGACCAGGTCCTCCTGTGTAGTTCTGAGCTTTCTCAGAATGATCCTTACCCCACAAAGTGAGATCTTGCATGGAATCCCAGACTGAGGGAGATTGACAGTCATCTTGTGTTTCTTCCACTTTCTAATAAATAATCACAACAGTTGTCTTCTACCAAGCTGCTTGCCTGTTGTCCTGTAGTCCATCCCAGCCTTGTGCAGGTCGTTTTGTCCCTGGTGTCCTTAGACAGCTCTCTGGTCTTGGCTATGGTGGACAGGTTGGAGTGTGATTGATTGTGTGAACAGGTGTCTTTTATAAAGGTAACAAGTTCAAACAGGTGCAATTAATACAGGTAAAGAGTGCAGAATAAGAGGGCTTCTTAAAGAAAAATTAACAGGTCTGTGAGAGACAGAATTCTTGCTGGTTGTTAGGTGTTCAAATACTTATTTGCAGCAGTAACATACAAATATTTAAAAAAAAGTCATACATTAAGATTTCCGGATTTTTTTTATTTTTTAGATTATGTCTCTCACAGTGGACATGCACCTAAGATGAAAATTTCAGAACCCTCCATGATTTCTAAACCGCAAGGGTGTTCAAATCCTTATTTTCCTCACTGTGTGTGTGTGTGTGTGTGTATATATATATAGCAGGGGTAGTGGCCAAGTGGTTAATGCACTTGGTTTCAGTTCAGAAGGCTCCGGGTTCAAACCCTGCCACATTTCTCCATGTAATGTGGGGTTGCGTCAGGAAGGGCATCCGGCATAAAGAAGGGACTTACTATATATATATATATATAATCAGTATAGTGTGTGTATGTGTAGTCTTTATTTATCCCAAAGAGGAATTCCAGTAAGTCAGTGAGCTCCTGTATTTATCACAGTTATACAGTCTGATGGAGTTACATTTACACAATTTCACTTACAATTTCAACTTCATATTCAGGGTTTTCTGGGATGTTAATGAACTATTTGGATTGTAATTGGTAAGGTTCCAGCAGAGTAGTATTTGTGCACTACGTGCGCATTCAGGCAGTCTGCAGTACTTTTCCATGCTTTCTGTCATTGTTTAATCACTGGTGGTGTTACCCTTCTTTCTGAGTTGCACCCTTATGTCCTCATGTTTCTATGCAGACTTGCGCCTCTGCTGGGATGAAGTATGCTGCTCTGTTTGCCATGGTGCATCGGTGAATCTGTGATCGGTAGTGGGGTCTATTTGAGGGATCTGCATGGGTGCGCTTATCCAGGACTGGTTTCATCTGGCTCATAGTATCCGTGCCTCCTCATCCTGGCTTGGTCTCTGCAACCGATTGAGCCTGAATGCTCCCATTTTGGATACGATAAAACCCAGCTCAGTCAGTTATCTGTCTGAATCCTGTTTCATGCTGTCTCAGCTACTGGATCCAACCATTTGCAACCCAAATGTTCCCTTTTGGAAGTGTTTTCATCATGACCATAATTGTGTGTGGGGTTTTTTTTTATTATTATTATTATTTATTTATTTATTTATTTTTTACAAAAACTGATTTAACTTGGAATCATTTTTCTGGGTATTGAGAAACAATTACACCACCATCAAATATTACATACATGGCCATAAGAGTTCCAAAGGGACAAAAAAAAAAAAAAAAAGATCATAAAGCATACAACAAATTTATTTAAGTAATTTAAATACAGCATGAACAATGTCTGAATTGCCCCTCAACAATACGATTTTCTTGAATCTTTACATAAAATTACCAAGAAATAATAAAATTAATAACTGTTGAAATATAAATACTTGCCCTGTGACAGATAGGCACCCTCTCCAGGGGTGTACACTGCCTCACACCCTATGACTGTTGGGATAGGATCCAGCCTACCCCCCCCATGACCCTAAATTGGAGTAAGCAGGTATAGAATATGGACGGATGGAAGGGAGGAATATAAATGCAGTAAAATTTGCCTAAACCATCATTGTATAAACCGGATACTTGCCCTCACTGGACAAAAACAAAAGCCCCAAAGTTTTTGTATGATTTAACATGTAATAAGCACCGTATATACTGGATTTTGTATAACAGATTTTCACTAAGATCGGACAAAACGACCCACCCCATTGCAATGCATTTTCATTCAAAACCCCTCGCATGTACCAGACAGAGCCATCTGGACGTGCCCAGTCGCAACAGAGTACAAAATGAAGTTCAGCACTGAAACTAGCTGATTCGAAGAAAGTGGGTACCATATTTCCTTGATTAAAAGTCCCTGGGTTTTTTCAAACCGTGCTCAGACCCGGCGCCTAACCGAGACAGGCCTTTATTCAAGGCCGGCAATTATTAACAAAATGGTGCTTGTTGCCTGCACTGTAATATGGTGTTAAGTTTCCACACATATCCCTGGGTGTAGCGTAACGAAGACAACCGCTTTAGATCAGAGTCCTCGCATGGCTGCAAACCATTTCTGTAGCCTGACACAAACCTGCTTTAACGACGTAGACCACAAGAGCCCCGTGATTGGTCATTTTTCCGGATTCACTCCTTCCTCTCCTGTCATATTTGAAAAGTTTTTGCAGTGTGCATGCTGATTACATTTTGATCATGGATCAAATAGATGAATGTCTTGCAGATAAGTCCGCAAATATGACCGACTTTACATCACAGAAAAAGACACTCAAAGGACCCGCAATTCATGGAGGGAAACTGCATGTACAGTACCGTTAGTTTGGAGGCTGATGATTATATAAAGAAGTGGAGCTCATTGGAGCTCCACTTGTGTGGACACAAATTGTTCAAGAAAAATCCACTGTTCCTGCTGTAAACTGCATTTAAGACGTGGCGGAGAACATTAAAAGGGTCATGTACACGTCAGTGTCATTGCATGGCCATGGAGTTATTATAGAGTTGTAGAAGCATAAATCAGGCTTTATGATTTTAAGGTACAATTCCACAGGGACTTAAGAAAAAAGAAGAAAAAAAAGAGTGACTCAACCAAATTTAATCCTTTAAATGCACATAATGCTCAGCACTTATTCAAAGGCAGGCTTTATTTTTTCAGAGGGAGTTTTAACCCAGTCATTAAATGAGGCAAGCCCCTATTCAAGGTCAGGCATTTATGAAAAGAAAATCCATAAGTGCTGGGGATTGCCCGTAGGTCGTTTGGCGCCTCCTGACTGTAACTAATCCGTTACATACATATTAGAGATTTTATCTGTTTTATAGATATAGGGGATTTCAGTTATATCTGACAAAATTTGCTGGTCCACCTTAATCCATGACATGCAAGTTTTACTGTACTTTAAACAGTGCTGCTTGTTTTTGTCAAAAACACACCAAGTTTTTTCAGAAAATTAGGTTTCTTTAAAACTATACCTGGGTGATACACAAGTTGAAGCTTTTAATCAAATTGTTAAAGATGCCCAAAAATTGTTAAATATGTCTACAAAATATATGAACGTCAAACTGGTATGTGCACACATAAACACAAATTATATTGTGACATTTGTAAACACTACAATGCTTTTTATGCTATAATATGAATGTCCTAAAATAGTCTTAAAACAACACTAATGATAACATTGTATCATTGTTCATCATTATGTAGATACAGTTGTATGCAAACGTTTGGGCGCCCCTAATGATTTACATGATTTTCCTTTATAAATCATTGGTTGTTTGGATCAGCAATTTCAGTTAAATATATCATATAGCAGACAAACAGTGATATTTGAGTAGTAAAATGAAGTTTATAGAATTTATAGTGTGCAATAATTCTTTAATAATAACAGCCTCTAAATGCTTCCTATAGCTTCCAATGAGAGTCTGGTTGACGGTATTTTAGACCATTCTTTTTTACAATACATCTCAGGTTTGTTGGTTTCCGGGCACGGACAGCCCGCTTAAAATCACACCACAGATTTTCAATAATATTCAGGTCTGGGGACTGAGATGGCCATTCCAGAACATTGTGCTTGTTCTTCTGCATAAATGCTTAGTAGATTTTGAGCAGTGTTTAAGGTCATTGTCTTGTTGAAAGATCCAGCCCCAGCGCAACTTCAACTTTGTCACTGATTTATGAACATTGTTCTCAAGAATCTGCTGATCCTGACTGGAATCCATGCGACCCTCAAATAACAAGATTCCCAGTACCTGCAGTGGCCACACAGCCCCACAGCATGATGGGACCACCTCCAAATTTTACTGTTGGTAGCAAGTGTTTTTCTTGGAATGCTGTGTTCTTTTTCAGCCATGAATATCACAATTTCACACACACACTCATCTTCAACCGCTTAGTCAAATTAAGGGTCGCGGGGGCCTGGATCCTATCCCAGCAGTCATAGAGCATGAGGCGGAGTGCACCCTGGACAGGACACCAGTCTGTCACAGGGCCACAAACAGACAAACAAGGGAGGTGATGATCTAGTGGTTAAGGTGTTGGGCTTGAGTCCAGAAGAGCATGGGTTCAAATCCCCGCCTGACTGAAAAATCACTAAGGGCCCTTGGGCAAGGTCTTTAATCCCCTATTGCTCCCCGTGTGTAGTGAGCGCCTTGTATGGCAGCACCCTGACATCGGGGTGAATATGAGGCATAACTGAAAGCACTTTGAACGTCTCATGCAGATGGAAAAGCGCTATATAAATGCAGTCCATTTATTTATTTACAAACAAACATTCACAACCACTCGCACACCTACAGACAATTTAAAGATTCCAATCCACCAAACCCGCACGTCTATAGACATGGGAGGAAACCAGAGCACCCGGAGGAAACCCACACAAACAAGGGGAGAACATGCAAACTCCACACAGAAAGGCGGGAACTGAACCCATGACCTTCTCGCTGTGAGGCAACAGTGCTAACCACTAAGCCACCGTGCTGCCCTACCACAATTTCAATTTCTTTTCATTTATATAGCGCCAAATCACAACAAGGGTGCTTCAAGGCACTTCACACAAGTAAGGTCTAACCTTACCAACCCCCAGAGCAACAATGGTAAGGAAAAACTCCCTCTGAGGAAGAAACCTCAAGCAGACCAGACTCAAAGGGGTGACCCTCTGCTTGGGCCATGATACAGACACAAATTACAGAACATCCATACCACCCCTTGTTCTGTCCAAATATCTAAATTTTAGTTTCATCACTCCACAGCACCTTATTCCAAAATGAAGCTGGCTTGTCCAAATGTGCTTTAGCATACAGTAGTGTTCAGAATAATAGTAGTGCTATGTGACTAAAAAGATTAATCCAGGTTTTGGGTATATTTCTTATTGTTACATGGGAAACAAGGTAGATTCAGTAGATTCTCACAAATCCAACAAGACCAAGCATTCATGATATGCACACTCGTAAGTCTATGAAATTGGGCTATTAGTAAAAAAAAAAGTAGAAAAGGGGGTGTTCACAATAACAGTAATGTGGCATTCAGTCAGTGAGTTTGTCAATTTTGTGGAACAAACAGGTGTGAATCAGGTGTCCCCTATTTAAGGATGAAGCCAGCACCTGTTGAACATGCGTTTCTCTTTGAACGCCTGAGGAAAATGGGATGTTCAAGACACTGTTCAGAGGAACAGCATAGTTTGATTATAAAGTTGATTGGAGAGAGGAAAACTTAAAATTATAGGCTGTTCATTCTACAATGATCTCCAATGCTTTAAAATGGAAATTGATCAGCTCCAGGATGATCAAAGATAGTCTGGAGTTACTTGTACGTACTGTGACAGTTAGAAGACACCTGTGTGAAGCTAATTTATTTGCAAGAATCCCCCGCAAAGTCCCTCTGTTAAATAAAAGACATGTGCAGAAGAGATTACAATTTGCCAATGAACACATCAACTGGCCTAAAGAGAAATGGAGGAATATTTTGTGGACTGATGAGAGTAAAATTGTTCTTTTTGGGTCCAAGGGCTGCAGACAGTTTGTGAGACGACCCCCAAACTCTGAATTCAAGCCACAGTTCACAGTGAAGACAGTGAAGCATGGTGGTGCAAGCATCATGATATGGACATGTTTCTCCTACTATGGTGTTGGGCCTATATATCGCATACCAGGTATTATGGATCAGTTTGGATATGTCAAAATACTTGAAGAGGTCATGTTGCCTTATGCTGAAGAGGACATGCCCTTGAATAATGCTTGGTCTTGTTGGATTTGTGAGAATCTACTGAATCTACTGGTACCTTGTTTCCCATGTAACAATAAGAAATATACTCAAAACCTGGATTAATCTTTTTGGTCACATAGCACTACTATTATTCTGAACACTACTGTATTTCAAGCGACTGTAGTGTGTACGCAGAAAAGGCTCCTCTGCATTACAGCATCTCTTTGTGCAAAGTGCGCTGTATAGTGGAACGATGCACAGAGACACTATCTGCAGCAAAATCATGTTGTAGGTCTTTGGAGCAGGTCTGTGGGCTGACTATGACTGTTCTCACCATCCTTCGCTTACGCTTATCTATTATCTTATTCCCCTAAACCATGATGTTGAAAAATCTGTTTTCAGATCACTTGAGAGTTGTTAAGAGGCTCTCATGTTGCCACTCAATAGAAGAGATGCAAAGAAGGGAAACATTTGCAAATGGCCACCTAAATACCGCTTCTAATGATTGGATTCACCTGTGTAAGGAGGTCAAGGGTCAATGAGCTTACCAAACAAATTTTATGTTCCAATAATTAGTGCTAAATGTATTCAAATCAATAAAATGACAAGGGTGCCCAAATTTATGCACCTGCCCAATTTTGTTTAAATAATTATTGCACACTTTCTGTAAATACTAGAAACTTCATTTCTCTTCTCAATTATCAGTGTGTTCGTCTGCTATATATTTAACTGAAATTTCTGATCCAGACAACCAATGATTTATAAAGGAAAATCATGAAAATTATCAGGGGTGCCCAAACCTTTGCATACAACTGTATTCTGAGGCAATATGTTGTCCAGCAAAATGTTTCATTGGGACAGGCCTCATAAGTTGTACATATAGTAAATTATAAGGACAGTCAATTATTAGGACATACACTTATAATACATGTAGTAAATTATAAGGACATAGTCAATTATTAGGACATAAACTTAATTAATCATGGCTGAACTACCTGGTGGTCCCCTCACTGACCACCACATGTCTAGACTTAAGTTTCTGGATGCTATATTGATTAACTTTGGGTCACGCTGCCCACTGGACTCTGATTTTCTATAGAGACATTTACTTTTGTATGCATGCATGACAATCTTTTGTTGTATTTTGTTCACCTGATTTTCATTAGATTTTCAGTGATGAAAGTGGGCCATGGAAAAAAAAAAAAAAACCCGTGCAGCCAAGGCTTTCACTAAGGCTTGATGCTCTGCCAGCCTCTCATCCAGTAGTTTATCTCCAACGTTGTATTTTCCTTTAATGCGACGGACTTTGGACTCCCATAAATGTTGACAATTGGGAGATCTCTGCTCTTAGATGACTGATTTTCTGTTGTAATGTCTTTTTCCATTGTGGCACAGTATTCTTCTGTTCTGCAGACTTCTGTTCCCTATGAACTCTCATGTGTTTGTCCAGATTGCCCTTGTGCACATATCTTTTACTGCAATCAGAACAGCTGAATGGTTTCTGTATCGTATGAAGTCTTATGTGTATGTTCAGATGGCTCTTGTGTGCAAATCTTTTGCCACACTCAGGACAGACAAATGGTTTCTCTCCTGTATGAATTCTCATGTGTATGTTCAGGGTCTCCTTTTGCGCAAATCTTTGACCACATACAGAACAGACAAATGGTTTCTCTCCTGTATGAATTCTCATGTGTGTCTTTAAATTGCACTTTTGAACAAATCTTTGACCACACTCATAACAGAGATATGGTTTCTCTCCTGTATGAATTCTCATATGTATCTTCAGGCTGTCCTTTTGTATAAATCTTTGACTACATTCAGAACAACCAAATGGTTTCTCTCCTGTATGAATTCTCATGTGTGTCTTCAGATTGCCCTTTTGCACAAACCTTTGGCCACACTCAGAACAAACAAATGGTTTATCTCCTGTATGAATTCTCATGTGTCTCTTCAGGCTGCCCTGTTGTACAAATTTTTGACCACACTCAGAACAAACAAATGGTTTCTCTCCTGTATGAATTCTTATGTGTGCCTTCAGGCTGTCCTTGTGTACAAATTTTTTACCACAGTCAGAACAGGCAAATGGTTTCTCTCCTGTATGAATTCTCATGTGTATCTTCAGGCCACCCTTTTGTCCAAATCTTTGACCACATTCAGAACAGTCAAAACTGTTGGAACTCCTACCACTGCTATGTGGTTGTAAATGACTACTTGTACCCGAGTTGCTGGCTGGTTGTGGTCCTCCATAGTCCTCTCCATCAGCTTGTGTTGTCAGTGTTCTGTACACAGTTGAGCTGCTGGCGACTGGCTCAGCCTCTGTGCTCTCATTTTGGCTTTGATAAACCTGTGATGACTGTTGGTTTTCATCATAATTTTCAGTCTTCACAGAAACAGCAGTGAAAGGGAACTCAGTGATATTAGACTCCTCCAGCTGATGAAGATGCTGTCCCTGCTGACTTATGCAGAGTTTCTCTTGTTCCTCTTTAATGTCATCCTGGTCAACACTCAGATTCCACTTCTGCTGTTCAGATGCTATTTCTTTAATCGCCAACAGCTGTATATCTGCAATGAAGCAGTGCAATGGAAAACACTTAGAACAACTTTCATGAAAGCAAAGTGAAAGTTATGGAGAGGTGCGTGTGACTCGACAACAGTACGTTGCACTGATGGAAGGGTTGGACAGAAATATACATCAGTGTTTTATGTTTCACACATTTTTCTAACTACATCCAGATATTACATTTTCACAAATTTGGAAATTAACAGGTGTGTTGGGAGTGAGGAAGAAAAAACAATTTTTTTTCAAATCAATATATCAGAAACATGATTGTTATCCTTAAGGATTCACAATCGATCAATCAATCAATCAAAACTCTCAAAAAAACATTTTTAGAATGATGCCTTAGTTTTCTTTCAGTTTCTCCTCACTGCCATGGATGTAGTTGCTGTTGCGTGACCTTCTTGGCTTCCATACAACAGTTTGCACCATTTATCATGACAGGCCTACCGCTCCATCAACATTAAGGGCGTCTGGCCAGCTTTACTTAGATGTTCCGAGGTCAAGATATAAACGCTGGGATGATCATGCTTTCGTGGTAGCCGGCCACAGAATGTGGAACGAGCTACCTCTTGAGTTAAGTACTATTCCTGACCTAGCACTTTTTAAATCTAAGTTCAAGACTTATTTTAAACTGGCTTTTAACACTTAGTGGGGGAGGTGACATGTTCTGTTTTTTTTATGTGCGGTTTTAAAATTTTATTCTATATGTGTTTTATTTTTGTGAATTTGTTTTTAATGTTAAGCACTTTGGACACCAGTCGGTGTTGTAAAGGGCTTTATAAATAAATGATTGATTGATTGATTAATAGCACGCGTTTGGGTGCACTTTGGATTCTACAATATTCCAGGTAAGAAGGCTCTTCATATGACCAATTCAAGTTGTGCAAAATTAATATAAAGTATTACGGAAACGCAACTAATCCGCCGGCGCATTTAGTACGTCATCACCCAGAGTTGAATGAAGTCAGAACAGCCACAGCGGCAACACCAAGAGCCGACTAGCGCACTGCATCACTTTAACAAACTACCAGGCAACGCTGAGCATGTAAAAAGAATAACTAGAGCCACGGCTTGTTTCAGCATCCTGGAAACAGAATATACCTTTATTCTTAGATTTACTTTTGTTTTACCTTTTTCAAATATAAAACCACACGTTCTTCGTTAGACCTCAGTGCAGCTTTTGATACTGTTGACCATAAAATTTTATTACAGAGATCGGAGCATGCCATAGGTATTAAAGGCACTGCGCTGCGGTGGTTTGAATCATATTTATCTAATAGATTACAATTTGTTCATGTAAATGGGGAGTCTTCTTCACGGACTAAGGTTAATTATGGAGTTCCACAAGGTTCTGTGCTAGGACCGATTTTATTCATTTTATACATGCTTCCCTTAGGCAGTATTATTAGAAAGCATTGCTTAAATTTTCATTGTTACGCAGATGATACCCAGCTTTATCTATCCATGAAGCCAGAGGGGACACACCAATTAGTTAAACTGCAGAAATGTCTTTCAGACATAAAGACATGGATGACCTCTAATTTCCTGCTTTTAAATTCAGATAAAACTGAAGTTACTGTACTTGGCCCCACAAATCTTAGAAACATGGTGTCTAACCAGATCCTTACTCTGGATGGCATTACCCTGACCTCTAGTAATACTGTGAGAAATCTTGGAGTCATTTTTGATCAGGATATGTCCTTCAATGCGCATATTAAGCAAATATGTAGGACTGCTTTTTAGCATTTGCGCAATATCTCTAAAATTAGAAAGGTCTTGTCTCAGAGTGATGCTGAAAAACTAATTCATGCATTTATTTCTTCTAGGCTGGACTATTGTAATTCATTATTATCAGGATGTCCTAAAAGCTCCCTGAAAAGCCTTCAGTTAATTCAAAATGCTGCAGCTAGAGTACTGACAGGGACTAGAAGGAGAGAGCATATTTCACCCATATTGGCTTCTCTTCATTGGCTCCCTGTTATTCCCAGAATAGAATTTAAAATTCTTCTTCTTACTTATAAGGTTTTGAATAATCAGGTCCCATCTTATCTTAGGGACCTCATAGTACCATATCACCCCAATAGAGTGCTTCGCTCTCAGACTGCAGGCTTACTTGTAGTTCCTAGGGTTTGTAAGAGTAGAATGGGAGGCAGAGCCTTCAGCTTTCAGGCTCCTCTCCTGTGGAACCAGCTCCCAATTCGGATTAGGGAGACAGACACCCTCTCTACTTTTAAGATTAGGCTTAAAATTTTCCTTTTTGCTAAAGCTTATAGTTAGGGCTGGATCAGGTGACCCTGAACCATCCCTTAGTTATGCTGCTATAGACGTAGACTGCTGGGGGGTTCCCGTGATGCACTGAGTGTTTCTCTTTTTGCTCTGTATGCACCACTCTGCATTTAATCATTAGTGATTGATATCTGCTCCCCTCCACAGCATGTCTTTTTCCTGGTTCTCTCCCTCAGCCCCAACCAGTCCCAGCAGAAGACTGCCCCTCCCTGAGCCTGGTTCTGCTGGAGGTTTCTTCCTGTTAAAAGGGAGTTTTTCCTTCCCACTGTCGCCAAGTGCTTGCTCATAGGGGGTCGTTTTGACCATTGGGGTTTTTCTGTAATTACTGTATGGCTTTTGCCTTACAATATAAAGCGCCTTGGGGCAACTGTTGTGATTTGGCGCTATATAAATAAAATTGATTTGATTCTTCAACACACTTTGCTTCCATGTGAAAATTTTACATTTTTTGGCACATGGCAGCAAACTTGAGTAGAACCTGTAATCAACAGCTCTGTGTGTTGAATTGATTTATAATCAAAATCTAATTTTTAAATTAAAATCATTTTGAATCAAAATTTGATTCACGAATCACAATCAAATCGTGAGCTACTGAAAGAGTTACACCTCTGCTTTGTGGGTGTCAGGACTTGCACCTGGAGGCTTACCACTGTTTCTACCAGTGCCAGTAGTTTTTGCAAATGATACACTATATTTGGTGAACATTAGATTCTATGGGCTGCAGTGCTTATGTGTTTTAATTAGGCATGAAATTTTTTCTACTGTCCCAGAGTTTTCTCAGACACCATGGCGTGTCCCTGCCTTAGTGCACGCTGTTGAGGTCACAGACCTTATAGAGAAATGTGAGACACAGAGTCACAGTAGTGTTCAGAATAATAGTAGTGCTATGTGACTAAAAAGATTAATCCAGGTCGACACCTCCCCTCTCCATTGTTACTTTTTATAGCTGTTTCTTTTCTACCCGTTTAATAGTTCTGTTCATTTTTCAGTTGAACTGCTGTGAATTTTAATTAAGTTTTACTCCTGTGTAAAATCTTAGGAGCGGCTAGCATTTTCGCTAGCGGTTAGCTTGCGTTAGATATTTCTGACCCTTATTTTTTCATTTTTTACACTCCTGTTAACTGTTTAGTGTATTTTATAGCTGCTGCTTTTTACATGTTTAATACTTCTGTTAGTTTTTCAGTGTAACTGCTGTGAATTTTAATTCATTTATCTGCGTCTGTGTGAGCCTTACGAGTGGTTAGCTTATCCATTATTGGTTAGCTCGTGTTTGCTTGGCTACATTTTTGAATTTCTTAGTGCACAAAGTACACTACTTATTATACTTTACACCCTCCGTATATCCTTCGTGATGTTGGAAGATAGGGTGGCTCTCTTAGAGAGCCGTGTCCGTAAGTTAGAGCAGCTTCTTAGCACAGTGGAGTTAGATGTTACGGGTACTCCAGATGAGGTTAGTGTTGGGCTGGTTAGCGAGCCCATTAGCATCAGGTTAGAAGTTTAACGAATCACTGTTTCATTCACGGCAGCCTTTACCACAGCCAGACTCAGCAGCATCTGTACACAATGAAAGTGATCCCCCCCCGCCCCCCCCAAAAAAAACAACAACAATAATAATAATAATCATGTTAAATGACTCTGTTTTTGAGCTGCACCACACCTGCAGTAGAGAACAGAGCGCACTTCCACAGAGGCAGAAAATGGCACTGGTTTAATAGCGGCATGGTACACGCGACTGTGTGCACACATTAAAAAGCGAACACACGCAGGTGCAAGTATGAAATGAACACTAAAAAAAGGCTGAGTATGCGCGCATTTCGGGCGTATTTAAATGAAACGACGCTGCAAAACGCAGCTCTACGAATACACCATGTGAAAAGGGCTTAACCGAGACTGAACCCCGTTAGCACTAGAAGTCCCACAGAGCAGCCATTTGGCATACAGCTTTTTCGATCAGCTGTATGGCTTTTAGCTAATCTACTAAATCACCTGTGAGCACTCATTTTTTTATGTAAACGAGGTGATGATCACTGGTGCACCACAGGAGTGACTGGACACTGGACAAGCTTATGGGGGAGGGGGTGGCCTCACTCTTCTAAACCTGGCAAAGAAACCGGTTCATCCCAAAGACAAAACACCAACACACATGGGTTTCTTTCCTTTGTTGCTGAGATTTATTGCTAAAAATGGTGCAAATTAGTACAAAATTTAAAAAATAAAAACATATTTACACATATTTACAAATAATAAAAAAAACTATGCATTATCAGGATACAATGTTCAAGAGTGGCAGTGAGTGAGTATATTTCAGCAATCACTCACAATTCCGGCACTGCCATGGCATCTCCCTTCTGCATTTGCCACGTGTATCTGTAGCAGTCAACACATCGCACAGTGGCATGATTGTTCTTACATTGATTTCTAACCTGACACATGGCTCTTTTCCCAGGGCTAGGTGTGGAAGGCTGCTGCCAAAGCAACTGTTCCTTTCGTGCCTTCTTTGCACCCACATGAGAGTTAGCCAACTCTCTTGCAAGCTCCACCAGGAAGTCCACCCATCTCTCCTGCCTTCTGGTGCATGCTTGATACAACACATGTGCATTCAGTGCTGCCATATCAATCATGTTATAGAACACGGCGAATGGCCAGTGCCGTGTTCCTGTGCGGACAGTGTACTCCCGCACCATCTGGTCCATCACATCCACACCGCACTTTGTAGTGTTGTAAAGGGTGATGGTGTTTGGCTTCCTTTTGGTGGTATTCTCAGTCTGAACCACGCTGTGCATGCTGCTGAGAATGCAGACGGCCTTCTTCTATTTGGGCGCATACACCGTCAGTATGGCACCAGTGGTTGAAAACACCTGAGTGGTGAATTCACTGCGGTCCCTGTCGAGTTGATTGTGGAATTTCTCGGCGAATCTTGTTGACTGTGCCGAGGATGGTGGTTTCCCGGCTAAGTAGTCGTCACGCAAGTGACAGCGATGTGAAGAAATTGTCCGTGGTACAGTTTCTGCCCTTGTCCAGGAATGGTTCCATCAGCCTCACAACTACATTCTCAGACAGTCTCTCCCCACTGGGACGACTGGGGTCCTTGCCAAGATATGGGAGGACATTGCAGATGTACTTAGATTTCAAGTCACAAGCCACCCAAAACTTGATCCCAAACTTGGCAGGTTTTGTTGCAATGTACTGAAGGAAACAGCAGCGAGTCTTTGACAGGAAAAGCTGTTCGCCAATGGTGATGTGTAGACCAGGGTTGAAGGATGTGATGCAGTTGGTGACAAACGATCCCCACACATCTGAAATTGCAGCAAACTTATCAGTCTTTGCTCGCTCACTGCGGGTGTCCCTGTCATCAAAGCGTAGGTGACGCATGATGTCTTGGAAGCGTTTTCGGGACATAGTTCCAATGATCTGTGGGTTTCCCAGGTTTGCTGACCAGCAGTCACGCAGTGATGGAACCTTGGTCAGCCCCCGCAAGATGACAATAGCAATAAATGCCATTAGTTCAGGGAGGGCCATGAACCAATCCTCATGCTCCGTTTGCTGTGCATGTTGAACAGTCCAGTCTTGAATGAGACGAAGCACGTCCAGAGTGATGAGACACAAGAAGCTCTGAAGGCGACTCGAGATGGACCTCCTGGCCTTAGCCGTTGGCTCTAGATGGAGGGGTGAAAGGGAGACCCGTCCCTACCTGTTCTTCTCGCCACACTGTGCCATCTTTCCCCGTTTCTGTCAGGCCAGTCCCCAAACGAGTTCTCTTTTCTGGTTGAGGAGCAGTCTCTTCATCTGCAGTGTGAACAAATTCAAATTATGAGCAATGGGAAAGTCAAATGATACCACAAATGCATGCATAGAAGCTAATAATAATAATAATTCCAGTACATCTCAAATAGTTTGGCTAAGGTGCTAAGGTGCAGGGACCTCAGGAGAAGTAGAACCAAACAAAACAAACGGAGGCCTACACTCAGAAACAAAATGGAGGCTGTCTGATGCAAGACGGCCAAAACTCTATTCACATGGTGCTATGTGCACCACCATTTCCACCTTCCTGCCTGAAATGAAATAAAATAGGAAATAATATGAAATGAAATCTAACCTGAAGACAAGTGAGACAGCTCGGAGTCTGAATCCAGCTGAAGGTTTATGTCTTCTCCATCCGAGTCACAAGGGTTTACTCCATCCAGGACCATTTCCAACGCCTGTTGAGTGTTGAATCTTTTCTGCATCTTCGTTCCTTGGAGAGGAGGTTCGTACACCACAAAATTCTTGAGTGCACTGAAGTGGCAGGCTATGTGCAGTGCATTTATCCACCTCAGCACAAAAGCAATTATCTCTCCTTTGAGAGCAAGCTGCATATACAATAGGCTATCAGATGGGTCAACTACACCCTTGTCAGCATGTCCCCTCCTGTGGTGCACCAATGATCGCCTCATTTACATAACAAAATGAGTGCTCACAGGTGATTTAGCAGATTAGCTAAAAGCCATGTAGCCGATCGGCTGCCCTGTGGGTTTTATAGGTAGAACAGCCACTTATATTGTTAAAAATGATCTGTGCAGGTACCTTTCACATTACACAGTGAGAACTGAAATAGCAACACTACAAGACAGGACCAAATCTGAAGTCTTACAAATACAATTACCCCACTTTCAAATTGGGGTTGGCAACTCAGCTCAAATCTGATTCAATCTGGACTGCTCTGGAGCCAGATGGCATTCAGACCTGGGTTTCAATTCCAAATCATCCGGCACATGTGTACAAACTCAATCCAGACTAATTCTTTCTACTTTCACCAAGACCACACCATATGAGAACAAGCAAGCACCAAAAATTTTGAACTTCTTACCCGTACGTTCACTTTCCCCACTCATGCTGCTGCGATGTAATGGCCCAGTCACACGGCACTTAACGAAGGGCAATGAAGCCCTGACGAAACAAGAAATCTGGACTTTTGTTGACTTTTATTGGCATTGTTTAACCTTTGCGCAGCTTCGTTCCTGCAGCTGGCACTTAGTCAGGATTTTTAAACTGTTGAAAAATTTGAACAAAGGGCAACGAAAACCTCAATTCGTCTGTGTTTCGTTTTGCCATCATTCTTGACGTTTTTTAATTGTTTGATTAGTTTTTGTAACGTTATTGTTTAGCTTGACTTCGTTCGACCGGCTGAATGTTTTCACACAGTGCAGAAGCCGGTTTGTGAGCACTGAGGCTGCTGCTGCATTCATGTACCATCAGAAATTACAGGGCAAACTCAGCCTGTTTGCGCTATGAGCTCCATCCCAGCGCCGAGTCCTGGAACTCAGAGATGCAGATACACACTGCTCCAGCTATGGCTCCAGGCGCATTTCGTTTAAAGTGTTGAGATCATTAACTTTGGTTTTTTAGGTTCCTCTTGTTAAGGATTTTATATATATATATGTTATCACTGTTAAACATTTGTACCTTTTGTCTTCTTTCTGATGAGAACGGTGTTGTGCTGTTTGCACTTAACCCCGAGAATGTACGTGTTATTCAACCTTGTTTTAGCATGCTGGGGTCAATCTGAACTGGGAATGAGAGGCTGGATGTACTTATTATTATTATTACACAACTTGTTTTCGTAGCCGCTAACGACTGGGAGTAAAAGAACTGAAGGTTGAATTTTGACTGATTGTGATGTGATGCTTAGTGTTCCAGGCAGATGCAGAACAGCTGATAACTGCGAACGAGATGTGCTGACCTTCGACGATAAGAGTAAAAGAAAGAAACTGTTTTGCTTACAGCTGCACTTATTGACGTGTGTGTTTATGTTACGGGAAGAAACTTGTCTTGCGTCATTCCCCCCACCCTTAGGACAAGTTTTTGTTTATGTGATGAGGGATTCACTAATAAAAAGAGCGAAGCGCAGGCCAGACTTTAGTGTAGCCTTGGTGTACAGCCTGACTGCACTCCGCGCGTAAAATTTGACTTTCTGTCTCACTGGTGTTTCTTGACTCTGTTTGTCTTGTTAAAGGTTTTAAAAATGTTTGGAGGAGAAAATACCCAACATTGACTGGGGGCTACGTCCGGGATCTCAACAATACCGGAGGTGTCCAGCGGAGGTCGTCAAGTCCAGAAGTAAATCCTTGGCCAAGGTCCGATCGATTGATCGTGTCTGCAATTGTCGACCACCGTTGGCATCGTCTGGTTGACGAGATTTTCCCGAAGAAGACAGACAGGAAGTCGAGTCAGTGAGTAAAATTTCTTTGTAAACAGTACTGAGTGAGTGGTGATCAGATCGCATAAAACAGTTAAATTCCGCAAGCGATGATACAGAATCGTCTGTTAATGCAAAGCAGTTAAACTCTGTAAGGAGGGTGCGGACTCCTCTGTTTATATACGCGTACCGGTAGGGGATAAAAGTGATCACATAAAACAGTTAAACTCCGTAAGCGATGATACATAATCGTCTGTTAATGAAACACAGTTAAACTCTGTAAGGAGGGCGGACTCCTCTACGGTTGCGAGGGACGCACGTAGTTAAATTCCGGAAGGAGGATACGGACTCCTCTGTTTTAATACGTAAAGGAAATCCCGGGTAGAAATACGTGCACTGTAAAAAAGCAGTTAAATTTGGCAGGGACGGCGGAGTCCCCTAATGCAGGACATTAGTTAAATTTCACGGGAGAGCGAGCTCCCCTGGCATAAGAATACGCGTACGATTATTAAAAGTGTTTCTATGTGTAAATAGTGTTTTGTGTAAGTGTAAATAACTGTGTGAAAGTGTAATACTTTGGACAACGTTAGTGACAACCGTGCGTGTGGAAGCAGCAGGCAAGTGATTCCGCTTCCTACGGGGAGGTGAAAGGAATCAACCACACGACGGCAAATTAATTGTCACGTCCAAAGAAAGTGTGAAAACTTCAGATTTAGAACACCCTAGGTGTGCCCCCGTCTGAAGTCCAAATTATAACAAGGGATAATAAAAATGGGGGGTAAGACGTCTAAAAAGAAGGAAAATTTATCAACTGACGACTGGAAATTTATGGAAGCAAAAAATCCAAAAGCAACAAAGAAATTGGAGACCTGGATAAATAAACATGACTTTGACGGACGACTGAACCTGATCAGTATACAGAAGCTGAAGAAGGAGTTAGAACAGCAACATAAAGGTGATGAGAAAAAGATGCAGAAAGTAGGGGCAGATTTAGTGGCATTTTGGGAGGAGGAAGCAGAGAACAGACGGAAGGGAGCAGAGAAGCGACGATTAGAGAAAGCAAGGAAAAAGAAAGCTGTAGGTAAGGCAGAAGAAGATGTGATAATTCAGCACAGAGAACCAGAACAGCCTCAGCAACCACCGCCGGCTGGATCGTCGGTGACAACAACACCCTTATCTCCTCTACCAGAGGATGACGATGTACCGCCACCACAGTATGATTTGGCAGTAAAACCTAAGGTAAAAAGTGAAAAACCAGAAAAACCACAAACACGCAGTCAAGCGAAAGTGCCCACAGCCCCTCCCATGGTGGAACACAGTGACCAGGGAGGTGCCTATCCTATGATAGAAGTACCAAATCCTCGTGCAGGAACAGCAGGACATCGATCAACCATGCTCGTATATCGAACATGGAATGCTGATGATATCAAAGCAGCAGTCGAAATGATACCATCGCCACATGTCGATATTGAGGGATTTATGCAGGATATAGAAAACATTAGAAGTTCTTACCACCTTAGTGGACCTGAAGTCCAACAGGTGTGGATGAAAGCATGTGGCCCTAAATGGAGTCAGATACGCGGAGACTGGAATCCTGCAGACCAGGATGGCGTACCATTGCCACATGATGATCCAGTCTTGAAAACAAGAGTGGAAGCTATGATTACACGGGCAAAAGGTGTGTTAGGACCAAAGATAAATTATACTGAAATTACCAGGACAACTCAGAAAGAAGGAGAACCATGGATAGAGTTTAGATGCAGATTTGAGAGTGTATTTAGAGTCCATAGTGGCATATTGCCAGGAACACCAGTGTATGAAAACAAATTGAAAAATATTTCACCTGTGAAGCTGACAATGACCGATTTGATTCATGATGGCAACTCAACAGCTGTCATAACAGTAACAGGTGCCACTGAAGATGTTTTAAAATTGAGATTCACAGGTATGCCATTACATGTGTCACTTTGTAAACCATATTTGACAGAATGGCAAGAATTGGGACTGACAGTCATAACAGCTTTGTCAGCCACTGATTGGAGCAGAGTTGGACCACGAACGGAGTTCAGTCCATCAACTAAATTGTATAAAGTGCCAGTTAATGTCTCATTGGTGCTGACAGCTGGAACACACATTGATGTGTCCACTTCACAATCCTGAGTGTTTCAGTTGAGTCCTGAAGAGGATGATCTTCTCTCTTCTGTACCATCAGGATTGTGGACAACAGGTCCTTCAGACGTAGGACTGATAAAAAATGCACAACCTGTAGTTATAAGACCAAAAACAGAATACAGACCATGTGTAAGACAGTATCCATTGAAACCTGATGCAATTGAAGGAATCAGGCCAGTAATAGAGGATTTATTAACAGCAGGAGTAATAGTGCCATGTCCAGATTCACCATGTAACACACCCATATTTCCTGTAAAAAAGGCTCCGCCCTCAGTGGGGTGGAGAATGATTCAAGATCTGCAGGCAGTAAATGCTGCTGTGATTAAAAGAGCACCATGTGTCCCAGATCCACACACCTTGTTAAATTCGCTGAGACCAAATTCTAATAGTTTCTCAGTAATTGACATAAGTAATGCATTTTTCTCTGTGCCAGTACACCCAGATAGTCAGTTCTGGTTTGCTTTTACCTTTAAAGGACAACGATATACATTCACCAGATTACCGCAGGGTTACGCAGAAAGTCCAACTATTTATTCCACCGGCAGATAGCCAACTATTAGTGTATGTTGATGACATTTTGATTGCCTCTGACACACGAGAAAACTGCATAACTGACACAGTAGCATTATTATGTTTCTTATTTGATAATGGCCACAAAGTGAGTAAAAACAAAGTTCAGTTGTGTAGGGATAAAGTAAAATATTTAGGACATGAATTATCAGCCACAGGGCGCACGATCCTGTCTGACAGGAAGGAAGCAATTTTGCACGCTCCAAAACCACAAACCAAAAAGCAGATGATGTCATTTTTTGGACTGACTAATTACTGCAGGGCATGGATTCCCTGCTATGCAGAATTGACTAGTCCACTTTCTGATTTGATGTACAAGGATGATATTTCAATGTCAACCGTGTTGGAATGGAACAAAGATGCTGAGGAAGCTTTTGTAAAAGTAAAACAAACAGTGTCATCCACAGTTTTGGCACTACCAGATTATAGTAAACCATTCATTCAAACAGTTGATTGTAAGAATAAGTTCATGACTAGTGTTTTGGTTCAAGTGTATGGCTCAAAATTGAGGCCAGTTGCCTACTACTCATCTAAATTGGATGCAGTAGCAAGTGCTTTACCACCATGCGTACAGGCTGTTGTTGCAGCCTCTATGGCTGTTCAAAGTAGCAGTAATGTTGTTCTATTCCATCAGTTGACACTGAAAGTTCCACATGCAGTCTCTGCACTTCTGTTGCAGACAAACATGAGCCTTTTGTCCCCAGCAAGACATCTTTCGTGCATGTCCTTGCTATTATCACAACCACACCTTACGGTAGAGCACTGTACAACATTGAATCCATCCACATTGATACCCTTACCTGAGGATGGTGAGCCGCACAATTGTCTTGATGTAGCTACGGTCTGTACGAAAGCACGCCCAGACCTCCGGGACACACCCATCCCAAACAGTACAATTGTGTATGTGGATGGTTCTTCCACTAAAAACGCTTATGGACAAACACAATCTGGATATGCTGTTGTCACAAATTCAGAAGTATTGGATTCTGCTTCATTGCCATCCTCATTTTCAGCACAAGCAGCTGAATTAGTTGCTTTAACTGCAGCTTGCTATCTGTTTAAAGGTACGGCTGTAACAATTTATACAGACAGCCAGTACGCTTTTAGCACAGTACATGTGTTTGCAAAACTGTGGGAAGAGCGTGGAATGGTGACATCATCTGGAAAGCCAGTGACTCATGCCACTCTCTTAACTGCACTACTGAAGGCTGTGAAATTGCCTAAACAAATTGCTATATGCAAATGTGCAGCTCACACCAAAGGCTCTGACAGTATTTCAAAAGGAAATGATTTTGCTGACAGAGCAGCAAAAGAGGCAGCAGCAGCTTCTTCTATTTTTGTTGTACAGGAAACTACTCCAGATTTGCATTTAGGTCATACACTGCTTGCTGACATGCAACAGCAGGCAACTGACAGAGAAAAACAAATGTGGATAGCTAAAGGAGCTACGTATGCAAATGATTTGTACGTATGACCACAAAAGAAACCCATATTGCCAAAAAATATGTTTAAATGGGCAGCTATTATGAGCCATGGCATGACGCATGTCTCATCAGGGGGTATGATATCGCAATTGCAATCTATTTTTTGTCTTTATGGGTTCGATGCATATGCAAAACAGCATTGTAGAGCATGCATGACATGTGCAAAACACAACTCACAAGACAATTTGAGACCCCAAAGAGGCAAATTTCCAACACCACAATATCCCTTTCAAGTGATTCATATGGATTATATACAGCTGAAGGGATGAAGGGAAGGAATTTTGTTTAGTCGTAATTGATGCCTTCTCAAAATGGGTAGAATTGTTCCCTACAAAACATGCAGATGCACTTACAGTGGCTAAGGCATTGTGCAAAGACATCATTCCACGATTTAGAATACCAGAAACAGTTTATTCAGATAATGGAGCGCATTTTGTTAATACAATAGTGCAATACGTAGGAGAAGCGCTACAGGTCAATCTCAAAAATCATTGTGCTTATCAACCACACAGTGCCGGATTAGTGGAAAGGACAAAGGGCACAATAAAAATAAGATTAAGGAAATGTATAGAAGAGACAAAACGAACCTGGATTGAATGTTTGGACCTAGTAAAATTGTATATGAGAATAACACCAACACCATCAGGGTTAACACCATTTGAGATACTTTATGGACGACCATATCGTCTACCAATTTTGACATGGATACTAAAACAGCAGATGAGGAACAAACATTAGCAAATTTTATGAAAAAGACATTAACACAGAAAGAGATAACTTAAACACATTTACTGCCGAATAATTTTGATCTTCCACAGGACGGCCTTCCAGTAGTCTAGCCAGGAGACTGGGTGTTCATCAGAGTCCAGTCCTCGTTGGGAAGGTCTATACCAAGTGCTGTTAACAACACCAACTGCAGTAAAGATAGCGGAGAGATCAACGTGGATACATCACTGTAAGATACAGCGTGTGTTGGCGGCCTCCACAGTGTAAGGGGAAGTCTGGCTACAAAGGGAGTCTATTTAATTAGCAATAGATTGTCTCAATGCCAGTGAAGCAGGGAGATCCTTGCACTATTAGGTGAGGTGGCTAACAACACTGTATCCTAGCAATCATGACTGAACTACAGCAGACCCCGGAGCGGCGTGCACAGCGCCGCCGCTGCCGGACTGTTGGTAGGGCAGCCGGTTGCGTTGTGATCTTAGTGTGTTTCGTGCTCCTCGGATTCCTGGCCTGGTGGTTGACCCAAGAATTGCAGCTCACTGTGGACCGAGCCAGAGAACAACGCAAGCAACGTCAGAAGAGGTTTATTCATAATGTGAACGAGACAGATGGACACCCTCATATATACCATACTAATATGTGGTACAGATATGTTCATTTATTGGCTATGGAATTACGTTACTAATTGTTATGTTTGTTCGCAAATACCTATATCCTCAACACACCCAGCTCTGACGGCTAAACCGTACCCTGCTAGGGTGACAGAATGTCTTATCATGCGGATGCATAATCAAACTGTATTTCGGGGGCAGCAGTTCTCAGCAAATCTGATAAGATGTAACACCACTTGCCTCAGTGCAACCACTTATATGATAGGGATTTCAACAGAGGACGTACAAGCGTGCCCAAGTGCTGCTCCATGGACTAGACTGAAGGGAAACGCAAAATATCATCACGTTAAATTGTCATCACAACGGCCATTCCCAATTTGCTTTTACGGGACAGGGAATAAAAATGTAGGTAAAATTAAGAAACGTCTGTGTACCCAAACGTATGTTTTATCAAATAATTTAAGCCTAACCAAAACATAATATGTGGATGGTACTTATCTTCATCACATTGGACGGGGATGTAATTATACAGGCTTCTGTCCATGGGGAACGGATGAATCATGTGCTTATGTTAGTAAGTTTTTGCTACCACCTGTAAATGGTACTCCGGTGTATGATGACATCTATTGGCTTTGTGGTTCCAGACTGTACATGAGTCTCCCACCAAATTGGGGTGGTGTGTGTGCACCTACCCAGGTGACTGACCATACATATGTGGTAGGACCTCCACAGAGAAGAATGGCAGCACCAGACGGAGGAGATTGATATACCCAGATGTGTTACCACATGATCACATGTGGGGCTCGGATGTACTAAAGGACCAAAAAATTGTGGTCTGTAGGAGATAAAATAGCACATTCATTGTTCCCCTGGATAGGAGTGGAAAAAAATTCATTAATGATTGAAACTCTGAATTATCGATTGGGTCTGTTCATGAATGTAACTAAAAAAATAGTAGCAGCTCAAAACACTGAAATAGATGCTTTACGTACCATGGTGATGCAAAATCGCATGGTTTTAGACTTGCTTACTGGTTCACAGGGAGGAGTTTGTGTTCTGCTGAACACAACATGCTGTACTTTCATCCCAGACTCCATTCATTCAGTGGATATGCAGGACGCATTGGAAGAGCTGAATAAACTTCGTGATGCAATGCATAAAGACACTCTAGCCATGAACCGGTGGAATCCCTGGTCCTGGTTGACTTCAGGACCATGTTGGCAGTTACTATTGAAAATGGTGTCAAATACATTTGTACAGTGTAATCTGGCCTTCCAACAAACTATGCCAAAAATATCAAGCATTGAAACAGTCAACAGTCAACAGTCTGTACTGAGAATTATGATGATATTGAAAAGCTCACAACTCCAGTTCAAGCTTGAACTGTTGACGTGATGAGTTAACACACTCTTAGCCTATGAAGCTTCAGCTGAAAAAGTAATAAGACAAGTGGTGTAGTCGAATAATACAGAAAAACGGTTCATTTATACCAGTCGGTAGGAGTGATGTATGGTGGTGGTGTGGTGATAACAGAATCTTTGACAGACTGCCACGAAATGTGTCAGGTTATTGTGCATTAATATCATTATTGTTACCCATGACCCCTGAAGACGTTACGACATATGCAGCCTCTCTTATTCCTGAGGATTGGCAGAAAGGCATAGCCAGACATAGAGTAAAAAGAGATTGGAAAGGAGTAGGAAATCCAACATATATTGACGCAATAGGAGTCCCCAGAGGAGTGCCTGACGAGTATAAACTGGTTGATCAAATAGCAGCTGGATTCAAATCTTCCATCTGTTGGTGGTGTTCAATTAATAAAAACGTGGACAGAATAAACTAAGTTAATAAACTAACTAACTAAGCTGGGTGATGCCTACTGTATGTTTAACAGGTGATAAACAGGTGGGAAATGTTAAGGATTTTATATATATATATATATGTTATCACTGTTAAACATTTGTACCTTTTGTCTTCTTTCTGATGAGAACGGTGTTGTGCTGTTTGCACTTAACCCCGAGAATGTACGTGTTATTCAACCTTGTTTTAGCATGCTGGGGTCAATCTGAACTGGGAATGAGAAGCTGGATGTACTTATTATTATTATTACACAACTTGTTTTCGTAGCCGCTAACGACTGGGAGTAAAAGAACTGAAGGTTGAATTTTGACTGATTGTGATGTGATGCTTAGTGTTCCAGGCAGATGCAGAACAGCTGATAACTGCGAACGAGATGTGCTGACCTTCGACGATAAGAGTAAAAGAAAGAAACTGTTTTGCTTACAGCTGCACTTATTGACGTGTGTGTTTATGTTACGGGAAGAAACTTGTCTTGCGTCATTCCCCCCACCCTTAGGACAAGTTTTTGTTTATGTGATGAGGGATTCACTAATAAAAAGAGCGAAGCGCAGGCCAGACTTTAGTGTAGCCTTGGTGTACAGCCTGACTGCACTCCGCGCGTAAAATTTGACTTTCTGTCTCACTGGTGTTTCTTGACTCTGTCTTGTTAAAGGTTTTAAAAATGTTTGGAGGAGAAAATACCCAACACCTCTTTCGTCCCTTTTGCACTCTTGCTTCGCAGGCTATTCGGTGATAAAGCTCTTTCGTCAATTTCAATTTATTAATTTATACACCGCCATCTCACGACACAGTAACACAATTCACATAACATAATTTATGACAACACAAAGTAATTTAAAATCAAAAGGGCACAATAAAAAGGTAAAACACAGTAGAATAAAATAAATTATAAAGCAAACATTAAAACAATAGATTAATGATAAGACAGTCTAAAAAAGTGGGTCTTCAGTCTTGATTTAAAAGTTTCCATCATGTCAGACTGTCTGATAACTGCAGGTAGAGCGTTCCAAAGAGTAGGGCCATAGTAGGAGAAGGATCTATACCCCACAGATTTTTTATTCACCCTTGGAACACACAAAAGCCCTGCACCCTGCGAATGCAAGGGCCGCGCAGGTACGTAGGGCTTAATTAAGCAAGTCAGCCAGGTAGGAAGGAGCCAGTCCATAAACAATTTTATAGCCCAGCAACAGGACTTTAAAATCCGATCTGGCAGAAACTGGAAGCCAGTGAAGGGACACCAGAATGGGTGTAATGTGGTCAAACTTTCTACTTTGTGTCAAAAGTCTGGCAGCAGCATTCTGCACTAACTGAAGACCCTGAATGCTAGACTGCAGCAGACCAGAAAATAAAGCATTACACTAATCCAATCTGGAAGAAATAAATGCATGTATCAAAGTCTCAGCATCAGCCATAGACAGGATGGGATGAATCCTCGCTATGTTTCACAGATGGAAGAAGGCAGTCCTCGTAATATCTCTAATGTGGGGGCCAAAGGATAACTTAGGATCAAAAAGTACCCCAAGATTTCTCACTTTGTCCGTATGATGTATAACACACAAACCCAAATTAAGTGCCAACAGGTCAAATTGATGCCGATGTCTGGCTGGATCAAGAACCATCATTTCAGTCTTATCAGAATTTAAGAGTAGGAAGTTAGTAGACAGCCAACTTCTCACAGATATAAGGCAATCTTCTAAGGATTTTATACGGGTAAGATTACCAGCAGTTATCAGCATGTACAATTGAGTATCATCAGCACAGCAATGAAAGGCAATCCCATAATGCCGCAGAATATGCCCAATACGTGCTATATCAAGTGAGAAAAGCAAGGTGCCTAACACAGACCCCTGTGGAACCCCAAATTTCATTTCACCAAGGTCAGAGGTAGTTTTATTATACACAACACAATGAGAACGACTGGACAAGTATGACGTTAACCAAGCAAGAACACTTCCAGTAATCCCAAAGTAATTTTCCAGCCTATCAAGTAAAACACAATGATCCACAGTATCAAACGTAGCACTAAGATCTAAAAGCACTAAAACCATTGTGGTGTCCGAATCCATTGCACGCAGAAAATCATTCACCAGTTTGATAAGCGCCGTCTCTGTGGAGTGATGTTTTCTAAAAGCAGACTGCAGTGGCTCAGAGAGATCATTCTCAGTAAGATGGTCCACAAGCTGCCGTGAAACCACTTTTTCCAAAATTTTAGAGCAGAATGACAGATTTGATATCGGCCTGTAATTATACAGTACACCAGGGTCATTTCTTAAGCAATGGTTTATTCACTGCAGGTTTAAAACACCTAGGAACAGAACCAGAGGTTAATGAAAGATTAACAACTTCCAACACAGTCGGCCCAAGAGTGGGCCATAGGTCTTTAAACAATTTTGTTGGTATATGATCAAATACGCAGGTTGTGCTTTTTGTAGACGTCACAAGCTTCACCAGCGCATCTCGTGAAATAGTGTCAAATTCTGTAAATCTAGGTGTCACCTCATTAACACCACCCACCTCCACAGCAGAGTGCAATGATTGAGCCAAGGCATGTTGAGATATGCTCAATCTATTGTCTTCTATTTTCTTCTCAAAGTAATCCAAGAAGTCCTGAGCTACAAATGGATAATGACTAACAGGTGACCATCCATGGATAAGAAATGCTACCGTGTCAAACAAAAATTTTGAGTTGTGCTTGTTTTTATTGATCAAATCCGAATGGTAGGCCTGCTTTGTACTCCATAGTGCATGCTTATACTCTACGACTGCATCATGCCATGCAAGGTGGAACACCTCTAATTTGGAGCTATGCCACTTCCGTACCAGACTTCTAGCCTTCTGCCTGAGGTCCCGCAAGTAGCCACTGAACCAAGGCGACTGCATTTCGTCCACCTTTTCTCAACGAATTGTGACTTTTTTACTTTTTTCCCTTTGTTCAGGAATCGTCATGTGCCATGTGACTGGGCCATAGGGCATTGCATCTGCTGTTGTCAGTTTATGAGCCTTCACACTCCACCCCACCTCTGCCACTGTCCAGGACCACTACTGGCTGGGAACTAGGGTGGTGCTGCAGGATGGCATGAAGCTCCTTGAAGAAGGGACAAGATGTCATGTTTCATCCACTTCTTACATTGTGATCCTTCCCCTTTTTGTACTTGGCCTTGCAGTTCTTTATCTTGCTCCGACACTCACTGGCTTGCCAGCTTCTTGTACGCAAGTGTTACTGGTGCGGCAGCGAAGTCATCAAATACATTCTGATACATTCCAGCAAACTTGTTTTGCATTTCTTGGACTACAAAGAAAGAGGGGTTTCGCCTCCTCTATTGACCAGAATGAACCTGAAGTGGGTTCTTTCATAGTCATCACCAACTGCTACTAAAGACAAACAAGAGCTATACAAAGTTTGGGCAAAGGTAACTTTAGAATGCGGTGAAAGTTTGAGCAAATGACCCAAATGCTGACCTTGCAAACCCAAGAGTATGATATTATGATCCCAAAACTCACCGGATTCCGGCCACATTTATGCTCAGACCTCAGCAAATCTGACTCAAATGGACTGGATAGAAAAGAAGCATCTTAAATGCAAATAGCACTGTTCAGATTCAAAAAACAACCTCAAGTCAGATTTGACCTGAATGTGACTGGAGCTGGATTGCCAACCCCAATCTGAATGGGTTCTGAGAGGAACCTGGGACAAATGGACTAAATCCATACTCTTGCTGAATACAAAACTCTTCCAAAGATAAAGATAAATCTGTAAACCCTAAGCAGTTTCTGAGTGTCACATTTTTAGCTATTTTGGGCATTCCTGGTCCTCTACACAAAGACCTGTGTACAGTATTCTGTATTCAAGTTTTTGTCTCTGCATGTGGAACAAAATAATACACCAGGAGAAGAATATCAAATTTGAAACTCAAAGTATGTTGATGATCAACTGTAAAGAGATTACTGCAGTTACAGTAAGAAAGTTTGCAAAGATTTGATGTCACCATCAGTCAATCAAAACATCATATAAGAATGAGAAAATGTTCCACCTTGCAAAAGACCTGTCAAATTTAGTAATTACATTCACTCTATACGTCATCAGTCTCAGTGTCAGAATTCCTACCATCAGTCTGTAGTTGTAAACAACTGCATGGTCCCAAGTCTCTGGCTGGTTCTGATCCTCCACAGTTGTCTCCATGAGCTTCTACTTTCAGTGTTCTGTGTTCAGTGGAGTTGCTGGAAAGAAGCTCCTCTTCGCTGCTCTCATCTCTTCGGCTTTCATGAAGCTGTGATGACTGAGGTTTTTCTTCATCTTCACTCTTCACAGAGACAACAGTCAAAGGTAACTTAGTGACATCAGCCTCCTCCTTCCCACAAAGCTGATTTCCCTCCTGACTTACCCAGAGTTCCTCCTGTTCCACTTTAATGTTCGGAGGCTCTGAGTCCTGTGGGTCCCGAGTCTGGTTCCATTCCTGCTGATCAGGGAGGACGTCTTCTTTCAACAGCTGCTGCATGTCTGCAAATTATGAAGAACATTCATTATAATAAAAATAAAATGGCAGCAGTGTGTGTGTGTGTGTGTACACCCAGAATAAACATACATATTCATGACTGACAGAGATGGAGACAAGTCCATGAGGGAGTATAAAATCATCATCATCAGTGTCTTACACAAGGTCAGAACAGCAAATATACTAACTGCTCACACTGATGTGGAGCACGCACAAAGTGCAACATCAGATGTCATGATGCTGGTAACTCTACTAATCACCCACAAAGTTAGACTAGTGATGGCAATTGACGTTAAATGTATTCCTGGGACCAGAGCACCCGACACTGCCTCTCACCTTAGGGTGCTGATGTTGCACAAGAAGCCAAAGGAACACGACAATACCCACATAGTTATAGTCAGCGGCAATGATATTAGGATGAGACACTCAGAGGTCACAAAAATGGACATAGGCGGTGCTTGTGACCTCACCATAAAGATGTGTCAGCATCAATTAATAGCCCCTGGTCCCCTCCCCACCCGGGATAATGATGAGGCGTTTAGCAGGTTGACGTCAATGCATAGGTGGATGGTCCAATTTTGCAGACAGCAAGGCTTTAGTTTCATTGATGACTGCCCTTTTTTGGGGGGTCGCTGTGGCTTGCTAATGCCGGACGCCTTTCACCCTATCAAAGATGGTGCCACCATGTTATCTGCAAACATAGATAGGGTATTACAGGTAGGGCAACATTAGGACTCCACAGCAAGCCACAGAACAGGTGATTAGAGAACCTGGGGGGATTACAATTAATGTGGACAGGGAATCCATTAGCTGAGTGGGGAAATTAGTGCAGAAAGTCTACTATGGGTGACAGTGCAGTTTATGTGGCAGGGAAGGAAATTTGTCAAGTTGAAACTGTGGCCTGTTTCAATAGGCGTGCCCATAAAAAGCTTAGAGGGATAAGTTTTACAAACATAATATCAATTACTACATTGGATAACATTAAAACAGAGGATGCTCCACTGGCTGTTCCTGCAGCATCAAATATTCTGTGTCTGCTGCCTATGACCCGCGTGGAACTTCTTAAAGCATATATATATATATATATATATATATATATATATATATATATATAGAGCGAGAGAGAGAGAGCGAGCTGTGGAATCACCCCCAAATCCCAATAGTCCAACTGTCAACCCCAATGAGGCCCTTAGTTTCAGTCTCATTAACATTAAGATCACGGTCCTCAAAATCACCATTGATAACAACCTAATTATGAAATACCACTTAGATATGATTGGTTTATGTGATACCTGGCTTAAACCTGTTACCATCCTCCCCTTAAATGAAGCCTGCCCAGTGGCCTACACATCAATTCACATCCTTCGTGATACGAAGCAAGGCAGGGGTGTTGCTCTAATTTATAAATCTGGGTTTAGCTTACAAGCTGTTGGGGGTCTAAAATATACTTTGTTTCAACATATGACTCTCTGCTCTGCCCAGGATACTACATATAGCCAAGGTCAGAAGAATAAAAACCAACCATCTTATTTTGTCACCATATATAAGGCCCCTGGTCCCATATTCGGAATTTGGCAACCCGTGCAGATAACAGTCTGACTGTTGGTGACTTCAACATCCATGTAAATACTTCTTCTGACCCTTTCTGCAAATCATTCATGGACATTATAGATGTATTAGGTTTCCAGCAATGCATTCAGAGTTCGATACACATTAATGGAAACACGCTGGATTTGGTCCTCGTTCGTAGTATCTCTGTCATAAATATTGACATCATGCCTCTTGCATCAGTGGTCTCAGATCATACCATTATTACGTTTAGGCTTGTTTCCGTGTAGGCATGGGTATTAAAAACCGGTTCCTGTTAAGAATCTATAAGAAATGATTCGATCCCTGACATCAACAGCCTTTTTGCTTAATGATTCCTTTGTCGGTTCTTAAACTCAAATAAGGCTGGAGCAGCCATTGTTTTTTAGAGTGTATATCGCAGGGGTAGGCAACCTGTTCCAGAAAGAGCCATGAGGGTGCAGGTTTTCTTTGCAGCCACTCACTCCACCAGGTGATTTCACTGATTAACTGATTCCATCTGCTCAAAGTGATATTAATCAGTAAAATCACCTGGTGGAGTCAGCGGCTGCAAAGAAAACCTGCACCCTCATGGCTCTTTCTGGAACAGGTTGCCTACCCCTGGTATATCGGGAAAATGATTTTTTTTCCCTCTACGTTGATTACAGGCCCCCCGTTTCTGAGAAGCTGCGAAGTGAAGCAGTGGGTAGCAACGCAAGCAGAGGGTCTGCAATTTCTTCATTAATCTCAAAGCCATTTAAAGATGTCATACGTGAGTCACCTTGGTGCTGATTAAAGTCACTAACCGGGACTCTTGTCTTGTTGCAGGCAAGAAACAACAATTGTCCTCTGTTCCAAACTGGAGTTTAGCACACGTGATGGCTCTGTGACATGAGTTGGACCTGCATCACCGGTTCATAAACTGAAGCTCAGGTAAAGGAAATAATATTATTATTATTAATAATAATAATAATAATATCTGTTTTGTGGGACTAACTGCAGAGCTCCAAACACTGCGCGGCTCTCTGTCGAGTAAAGTTAGAAACAGATTTCCTTCAGAATTAATAACTTCAAAGTGAGTCGCCCTTTTAAATGAAATGACACCTCTTTCCAAACATTGTTATATAGACAACAAACTACAACTGACCAAACTGTTTGTTTTTTTTTTTCACCCAAAATGAGACACTGATGTTGAATTGCAGTGCAGCCAGAGATGAGCTCTTGCTCAGCTCAGGGACTATGGAGTTAAAATTGTCTCAATGCGTGAAAGGAAATGGTTTTGACAAAAACTACAGATTTTGTTTATTTCTATTTACAGTAGTGTTTAGAATAATAGTAGTGCTATGTGACCAAAAAAAATAATCCAGGTTTTGAGTATATTTCTTATTGTTACATGGGAAACAAGGTACCAGTAGATTCAGTAGATTCTCACAAATCCAACAAGACCAAGCATTCATGATATGCACACTCTTAAGGCTATGAAATTGGGCTATTAGTAAAAAAAAATAAAAAATAGAAAAGGGGGTGTTCACAATAATAGTAGCATCTGCTGATGACGCTACAAACTCAAAACTATTATGTTCAAACTGCTTTTTTAGCAATCCTGTGAATCACTAAACTAGTATTTAGTTGTATAACCACAGTTTTTCATGATTTCTTCACATCTGCGAGGCATTAATTTTGTTGATTTGGAACCAAGACTTTGCTCGTTTACTAGTGTGCTTGGGGTCATTGTCTTGTTGAAACACCCATTTCAAGGGCATGTCCTCTTCAGCATAAGGCAACATGACCTCTTCAAGTATTTTGACATATCCAAACTGATCCATGATACCTGGTATGCAATATATAGGCTCAACACCATAGTAGGAGAAACATGCCCATATCATGATGCTTGCACCACCATGCTTCACTGTCTTCACTGTGAACTGTGGCTTGAATTCAGAGTTTGGGGGTCGTCTCACAAACTGTCTGCAGCCCTTGGACCCAAAAAGAACAATTTTACTCTCATCAGTCCACAAAATATTCCTCCATTTCTCTTTAGGCCAGTTGATGTGTTCTTTGGCAAATTGTAACCTCTTCTGCACGTCTTTTATTTAACAGAGGGACTTTGTGGGGGATTCTTGCAAATAAATTAGCTTCACACAGGCGTCTTCTAACTGTCACAGCACTTACAGGCAACTCCAGACTGTCTTTGATCATCCTGGAGCTGATCAATGGATGAGCCTTTGCCATTCTGTTTACTCTTCTATCCCCTTTGATGGTTGTTCTCTGTTTTCTTCCATGCATCTCTGTTTTTTTTGTCCATTTTAAAGCATTGGACATCATTGTAGATGAACAGCCTATAATTTTTTGCACCTGCGTATACATTTTCCCCTCTCCAATCAACTTTTTAATCAAACTACGCTGTTCTTCTGAACAGTGTCTTGAACATGCCATTTTCCTCAGGCTTTCAAAGAGAAAAGCATGTTCAACAGGTGCTGGCTTCATCCTTAAATAGGGACACCTGACCCTTTTCTACTTTTTTTACTAATAGCCCAATTTCATAGCCTTAAGAGTGTGCATATCATGAATGCTTGGTCTTGTTGGATTTGTGAGAATCTACTGGTACCTTGTTTCCCATGTAACAATAAGAAATATACTCAAAACCTGGATTAATCTTTTTAGTCACATAGCACTACTATTATTCTGAACACTACTGTATGTCCAGAGATCAAGGATCTAGTGACCAATTTCATATTTATGTACTTTAAGACTCAATAAAGTGTTGCTGACATAGAAAACCTGTAAAACTTACTTTTAGTACCCAGAAAATTCACAGGCGGTATTGATAAGGGAATCGATAAAGAACTGGATCAATAAGCGGATAATAATAACATCAATATCAATAAAATCTTATCAATACCCATCCCCATTGCCGTGTTTACTGGAACAAGAACCTTATTTATCATTGCGGCAACACATCAACTCCTCAAGTGCAACTGAACTTGGAGCCAGCCTGCCTGATATCTTAGCTTGATTGCTTGAGCGAGGTCAAATCTTGGATGAGTGCTAACCTATTAAATCTTAATGAATCCAAAATGGAGGTTATCCTATTTGGGGGGAGCACTTCCTCAGCCTGCTCTGCTGATGTCCTGGGTCCCCCGGGTTCAAACATTCACTCCTGTGTGAAGAACCTTGGGGTGATTTTTTTGACAGCCACTTTAAATTTGATAAGCAGGTCAGTGCTGTTGTTAAAACAAGTTTCTTCCAACTCCGTCTTCTCGCCAAGTCCAAGCAATATTTCTCTAGGATTGACCTTGAGAAGGTTATCCATGCATTTATCATATATAAGTAGACTAGATTATTCTAACTCTGTACATTTGCTTGGATCTTACTCCTCTAAACTGCCTCCAGCTTATTCAGAACACTGCTGCTCGTCTTCTTTCGGAAAAGAAAAACTCCGACCACATTACGCCCATCTTAGCTACTCTTCACTGGCTTCCGGTCCGCTAGTGGGTTGATTTAAACTTTTGTTTTTAAAGCCCTCAATGGCTTGGCCCCAGTGTATCTTTCAGAGATTCTTTTTACTTACATCCCAACCAGAGCCTTAAAGTGTACCTGTAGTGCATTTAAAAAAATAGTTATTTAAATAACCACTAGTAATACGAGTGACCCCGTCAGGTTACGCTGGTAATGAGTCTTCATCAAGTAAGCTCGAGTTCTAAGTCGTTGCTCTGTCTGCCAGGCATGGTCAGTGGCATGATGCCTCCTACATGGGCTGTTTGAGCCCCGGTAGTGACACACGATTGTTGATTTTTGTGACTAGCTGGGCTGCAGTGGACTGGCCGGGTGTCGTCACGTGTCATCCCCAAGTGAATGCGAAAGAAGAAGAACTAGAAGAAGTGGACTGGTCGGCCAGCACTGAGGAGATTCAGCACACCATGGACGCCATGGGAACTCAGGTCCAGAATCTCACTGCTCAGGTCACGCACTCTGACACAGCCATCGCTCAGCTTGCTAATGAATTCACACAGGCAGACACACGCATCACTCAGCTAACACAATTAGCCACACAACTCATGGATTCATCTGCGGGATCCACTCAGGGAGATTCATCCGTGCCGCAAGTAGTTCCCTCCTCCGCGAGCGCTTCGCCTTCTCCTGCGCCATTTATTGGCCATCAGGAACCATTTGCGGGATGTGTAGAAACCTGTGCAGCCTTTTTGATGCAATGTTCACTAGTGTTTTCTCAGCGTCTCTCGCAGTATGCCTCTGACAGCAGCCGCGTAGTTTATGTTCCTAATCTGTTGCACAGAGACGCACGTGCCCAGTGTTTAATTCTTTATCCGATTTTACCCGCGAGCTCCATCTCGTGTTTGATCACCCCACAAAGGCTTATACCATGGCGCAATGTCTCTTAGCTCTTCGTCCTGGCCGCCGGAGCATGGCGGAGTACTCGATCGATTTCCGCATTCTGCCGCGGAGGTGGGCTGGGATTCAGCCGCTCTCAGGAGCATTTTTGTTAAGGGACTCTCAGATCCATTAAAGTATGAATAGTAGTGCACAATGATCCAGAGAATCTTGACAAATTAATCTCCCTGGTAATCCGTTTGGACACAAGGCTGACAGAGGTGCCGGGAAAAGAGCAGTGGGTTCGACAGATCTTGCACCATTCCGGCTGCTCCCCGTGCTCGATCAGGGCCGTCTGCCCCACGCTCCACTGGGACTCTCCGCTCCAGCTCGCCAGCTCCCCCTACCAAAGAAGTGATGGAACCAGGCAGGGCCCAATTGACACCTGATCAGCGCGCTCTGAAACGCACACGCTCAGTGGGAAGAGGCCTGTTACCACGGGTGCTTACAATCCTCGGTTCCGCCCAGCATTTCTGCCAGTAAGAAAGTCTACCTTCCACCTGATCTGTCTCTGGTTCCGTCTGAATATCATGATCTTGCAGCGGTGTTTAGAAAGGATCGTGCTCTGTCACTCCATCTCCTCACAGACCTTATGACCTCACCACAGATCTCCTCCTGGGCCCTGAGATACCATCCAGCCATCTGTATAATCTCTTACGCCTGTAACAAGAGGCTATGGAGACTTACATCAGGGACTCGCTGGCGGCTGGGCTGATTCGGCCCTCGTATTCACCTGCGGGCGCAGGCTTCATTTTCGTGGGGAAAGAAAGATGGCACGTTGCATCAATTTCCGGGGGCTGAACGACATCATGGTCTGTAATCGGTACCCCCTCCCTTTGCTTGATTCTTCATTCAGCTGTCTGCATGGGGCTACCAAATTTACTAAATTGTACCTCAGGAATGCCTACCACCTGGTTCGAGTGCGGGAGGGAGACAAATGGAAGACCGTGTTCAATACATCAATCGGTCACTTCGAATACCTGGTGATGCCGTCTGACCTAACCAACATGCCGGCTGCCTTCCAGGCTCTTGTGAACAATGTCCTCCAAGAATTCCTAGATCAGTTCGTGTTTGTCTACCTCGACGACATAAGTTTTTTTTCTCCCGATTCCGAGTCTCACACCGGTCACGTCCATCAAGTACTCCAACGTCTCCTGGAGAACCGCCTTTTTGTAAAGGCAGAGAAATGCGAATTTAAGTGGGAAACCGTTTCTTTCCTCTGGTTTGTTATCTCACCGAACCAAACCCGACCAAAGTCACAGCAATTACTCAGTGACCTGTACCATCCACCCGTAAACAGTTACAACAGTTTTTAGGGTTCGCCAATTTTTATCAGCGATTCATCCGCGGGTACAGTCAGGTCGCAGCTCCTCTTACTACACTTACCTCCCCCAAGGTCACCTTCAGTTGGACTCCTGCTGCAGAATAAGCCTTCTGCACACTCAAACATCTCTTTTCCACCGCACCTATACTCACACAGCCAGACCCCGAGAAACAATTCTTTGTAGAAGTGGTCGCGTTAGGGATAGGTACATGCAATTATCATTTGATGTTTTCTGTGATAGTACTGAAAGAAGCACTTGCAGTATGGAGACACTGGCTGAAGGGAGCTGCAGTCCCTTTTGTGGTATGGACCGACCACAAGAACTTTGAGTTCATCAGATCTGCTAAACGGTTAAATCCTTATCAGGCCAGGTGGGCACTCTTTTTTGCCCAGTTTAACTTTACCATTACTTATAGACCAGGCAAACGTAATGGTAAACCTTGCGCTTTGTCAGGCTCTGTTCTTCCCCAGGCATCTGTGGTGGGAGCTCTGACCTGGGAGGTCGACAGGAAGGTCCAGGAGGCCCTAAAGACTCATCCTGATCTTGGTGGGGGTCCCCTGGTTCGCATCTTCGTGCTCCCCAAGGCCCGATCTGCTGTAATCCAATTCTACCACACATCTAAGTTGGCATGTCACCCTGGCATCCATAAGACAGTCAATTTGATCTGCCACCATTACTGGTGGCAGGCTGTCCAAAGTGATGTCCGTAGGTTTGTTTTAGCATGCACCATGGGTGCCAGGGGTAAGGTGCTCCACTGACCCCCTGCTGGGAAACTCCTGCCTCTTTCATCACCCAGCCATCCCTAGTCTCACATAGGGATGGACTTTGTGACTGGACAACCAGCCTCCCAGCAATACACAGTGATCCTGACCATCGTGGACAGCTTTTTCAAAGCGGCCCACTTTATCCCCTTAGAAAAACTGCCATCAGCCCAGGAGACCGCTCACCTCCTGGTCCATCGTGTCCTCCAGCTGCATGGCATTCCAACAGGCACTGTGTCGGACAGAGGACCGCAATTCACCCAGGTGTGGAGGTGCTTCTGTGAGGCCACCGGTGCCACCCCAGCGTGTCCTCTGGATTCCATCCGGAAACCAACAGCCAGACTGAAAGAGTGAACCAAGATCTAGAGAAAGTCCTGAGATGTGTGGCCTCTGAACACCCATTCGACTGGAGCTCGTTTCTTCCATGGGTCGATATGCCCATAATACCCAGATATCCTCTGTCACTGGCCTGTCGCCATTCAAAGCCTCAATTGGCTACCAGCAACTGCTCTTCCCAGAGCAAGAAGAGGAGCTTTCTGTACCCTCAGTCCAAGAACATCTGCAACAGTGCCAGCAGATATGGACGCGAGCTCAGTTGGCCCTGAAAGAAAGCCAGGAGAGAACTCGCCACGATGCAGACCGGAGGCAGACCATGGCCCCTGTCTACCAACCCGAGGAGGAGGTCTGGCTTTCATCCAGGGGCATTCTACTCCAAACTGAGTCTCCCAAACAGTCTCCAAGGTGTATTGGTCCTTTTGTCATTGACAACATTGTGAATCCTTCTGCCGTGCGGCTCCATCTTGAGAATACACCCTGTTTTCCATGTGTCCCGACTCAAGCCTGTTCACACCAATACTCTCTGCCCTCCCGGGCCTGCTCCTCCTCTAGCCCGGCTCGTCGACGGCCATCCAGCCCGGTCAGTCAATAAGATCCTGGACGTTCGATGAAAGGGCCGGGGTTACCAATACTTTGTGGACTGGGAGGCCTATGGACCCAAGAAGCGCTCCTGGGTGAAGAGGACCTTCACCCTTGACCCAGCTCTCCTCAAGGATTTTTACCATCGTCACCCTGACAAGGCTGGAATGTTGCCAGGAGGCACCCGTTGAGGGGGGAGGTGATGTGTTTTGCCCTGCCATGTCAGGTGTAATGACTTATTTTCTCCACCAGATGGGCCCTTCTGTTTTGTTCCTGTTGCATTTTCTGTTCTCCACTTGATGGCGTCCTTTAGTTTATCTGCACACCAGTTATCAGTTATGTTTGATTATGTAGAGACTATTTAAGTGCCAAGATTTAGTTTATTCTTTGCCAGATACTGCTGAAGACTCCCAGTCTGTTTTTCTGTGCCGTGTTAACCTTTTGCCTCGCCAGCCACTGAATCTTGCCAAACGCTCCAGAGGGAGATCAGAGAATTTATCCGACTGCTGCACTGTGACCTTGAATGCATCTCCAGCTGTGTGCTCTGACACCGAAGCACCCTGCAGTTATACGAAGGTCCTCCCCCTTGACTCTGCATTAGCACACACTGTTCGACTCCTCATGTTCCAGAACTATCCGGTATTGCCCCTGTGCAGACCTGGACTGGTACTGGCTACCGGTTCCACGCGTCTCTGTGGAAACCCATTGGCTCCTGGACCTAATCGCCACTTAAGTTCTGCTCTCTCTCTCTCTCTCTCTCTCTCTCTCTCTCTCTGTGTGTGTGTGTGGGATCCCACTCTCACATTCCTTAAGACAGTGACTGTGCTTTCATAAAGAACTATTCAAGAACTCTGCTAAAGAACTGCATAAACTTCGACACCAAACAATTAAGGAACGCTGCCCAGCTGCATCCTGTTCATCTTAATTGGAGCTGCGCTTCTACCGCAGTGCTTGACCCTTGATCATGGAAAACTCTGATGAACAATGGCTGAACAGTTACAGACATTCTGTGTTTGCTCCTATTCTGAACTGAGACTGTTTGTGGCAAGCATTACTAAGTGCGCTCCACTTACCTATTGTGTCTTCCTCCAGTTCCTGATTACTGAAGCCGTGTCCCACCTGGCCCCTGGTCTTTGTCCTTGCGTGTGCCTTCATTTCCGAAGACTGGCTCGGGATCCTGCAGCTCCCTATTTTTACAGCTAGGAGGCGGGCCACTCTCCATACTGCAGGAAACCCCCAGCGCAGCATTCTTATTTATATTATTTATTTTTTGTACTCCTGTGTCCAGCTCCATAGTCCCAACAGTTTGGTTCCACCCAAACCGCTAACCATAACAACTGCTTTCTTCCACCTGCAAAATATAGCGAAGATTCATCCCATCCTCTCTATGGCTGATGCAGAGACCCTGATTCATGCATTTGTCTTTTCTAGACTGGACTACTACAATGTTCTGTTTTCTGGTTTACTGCAGTCCAGCATTAGAGGTCTCCAAATGGTTCAAAATGCTGTTGCCAGACTCTTGTCAGAAAGCAGAAAGTTTGACCACATTAAACCCATTTTGGCATCTCTTCACTGGCTTCCTGTGTCTGTGAGATCACATTTTAAGGTTCTGCTATTAACCTATAAAATTATTCACAGACTAACACCTCCCCATTTGGCTGACCCAATTAAACCCTACATACAGACCTGGGGTCTGCGTTCTCAGGGTGCAGGACTACTTTGTGTCCCTAGGGTAAATAAAAAGTCTGCAGGCCACAGAGCCTTCTCTTATCATGGACCCGTTTTGTGTAAAGACTTTCAAGTCCAGAGTTAAGAGACATTTATTCTCCCTCTCTTATGGTTAGTATACTGGCATAGTATGGAACTATGCTTGCTATCCTTTCAAATTCATTTCATTAGCAACAGAACATGTCTCCATCTCAAATTCATCTAGCTAAATGCTGGGTCTGCTTGTGAAGCTTAGGGCTAGCGGCTGGCAATCACCTTAGTATTTTCTCTGCTTTTCTGTCGATTTACTGCTGACGAATTATAACTTAGGTGTGGTTTTTCGTTCAAGATAAAAGTGTTATTAGTAATAGAGCATGCATTTAACAGCGCCATCCTGAGAGGAGCAGACTGCCAGGGGATGGCACACAGGACCCAAGTCCCCCTCCACCATCTTCATCCTCAGGGGCTCCAGTAGCACTGACTGGTGCTAGCGTCGGCAGCTAACTGCAAATCACCAAAAGGTGAAAACAGAGCTTGACACAAAACTAGCAGCAAGACAATCGTGACCCAACAGGATGACTAACAACAAAACACACACCTGTTGTGTGTGTTGTGTGGTGCTTGTGGCCAAACATGATGGCGCCTGTGCTTGGCCTCGCCTTCGCAGCACACAGACACCATCTTGCTACTCCAAGGTGCAACTGGCAATTAGCGGTATCTTGTGATGGAAATAACAATCTGAATTTTAATTTTCATGGAAAACCGTGATATAAGGGAAGATTAGCATCCATGGGATTACAAAAGAGGCGGAGACGGAAATACTTTCATCAGCAACGTACAAGAATTTGACAAGAAACCCACATTAACACACATACAGGTTTGTTTGTTTTTTCTTTCAAATGTTCAAATTTAGTAATTATGCTAACTCTATGTGTCTGCAGTCTGTGTCAGAACTCTTACCATCAGTGTGTTGTAAATGACTGCATGGCCCTGAGCCTCTGGCTGGTTCTGATCCTCCACAGTCATCTACATGAGCTTCTACTTTCAGTGTTCTGTGTTCAGTCGAGTTGCTGGAAAGAAGCTCCACTTCGCTGCTCTCATCTCTTTGGCTTTGATGGAGTTGTGATGACTGTGGTTTTTCTTCATCTTCACTCTTCATAGAAACAACAGTCAAAGGGAACTCAATGACATCAGCCTCCTCCGGCCCACAAAGCTGATTTCCGTCCCGACTTACCCAGAGTTCCTCTTTAATGTTTGGAAGCTCTGAGTCCTGTGAGTCCGCAGACTGACTCCAATCCTGCTGTTCAGGGAGGACATCTTCTTTACTCACCAACATCTGCTGCATGTCTGCATGAATTTAAATGCATAAAATTACAACCAAAATTCATTCTAATAAAGATAAAATGGTATCGTGGTGTCTGTATGTGTGACTGATGTGTAGCCACAACAGCACCCCACCACCAGTATTTCAGCATGCGGTAGCAGCAAACTGAACCAGTGACTCAGAAATTATTAATAAACCGAACACTGTTTATAATCCGTAAGAATCATTTGCTAAATTTAATTCAACAGCCACAGCATTGCTTGTTGCAAATTTATTTGGGTTATTGATCACACTTTTTTTTTTTTTTTTTTTTTTTTTGCTGTTGGATTGGAGGGGAAGAGGGAGTGGCATATGACAACTGGAGGTCTTTGGAACTTGTTCTCTTTAACAGATCCTTGGGGACTATGTCAAATCAATTGTTACTCAGGAAGACTAAGATGAGAAGTATCACGTGCATAGTAAGGGAATGTCAGCTACAATATTTTGATCGCACTTTTCTCTCAGCCTGATCCAGCATGCAGAGTGTTGAGGAACCCAGTGGATGGAGAAAGCCAAGAAGACACCTGTATTTCACCTGGCTGTGGCAGATGGATCATTTAGTTTTTTTTGTTTTGTTTTTTTGTTTGTTTTTTTTAACATGTGGGTCATGGACCAGTTATCTGATGGTGGGCTTGCCATCCATGACCAAAGGTGGTCCCATAGTGAGGCGATGTGGTAGCATATGCACCAGAGCATGCTTCCAGACTTGATGTGAAGGACGTTGCCTGCAACACTAATAGGCTCAACATACTGCTATCACAAAACCAGAGACAGCACTGTTAATCAAGGATGCTTCTGAGAACAAACTTCCATCACAGCCTTGCCTTATTCCCTTCTCTGTGCACTTCCATATGTCCACTATTCAGGTTGAGAGCAACATCTGGGTATTAATCCTGGTAAGTTGCCAAGGAAAGGTTTTGTTGATATACAGAAAATAATTGATTTTATTAGCTGAAATAATGTTAATTGAAAATAATATTGCTGTGATTGATACATTCTGGGCACTAAAGATTAACTATTCTTTTTCTGCTCATAACCAGAGCTGATTTTACATGTGTACAACAAATTACTGATGTTGACCATGTTATGGTCAGTCAGTCCTGGTGCCAGGCACAGATTTGCAAGGGGGAGCCTTGCATTGCTCTGAGGGGGGCACATTTTTTTTTATACCAGAAGTGGAAATTCCTATTTAATCGGGGGTTTCTCCCCCAGGATATTTAAAAATTTGAGCTGTTGAATATGCTATTGAAGAGCAGTCTACTCATGTCTGACTCATGTGAACAAAGCGCAGGGCTGTCGCACAAGCACAGGCTGAACGCATGTGAGTGCAGTTTAAGTGCACCTCTAATATTGGGCGACTGTGCTGTGTGGGCCGCCTGAAGAGGAGGTACTGCTGGCCCACCACCACCAGATGGCACCCTGCCTGGAGTGCGGGCTTCAGGCACGAGAGGGCGCTGCCGCCACGGACACAGCCGGGGGTGACAGCTGTCACTCATCTCATGACAGCTGTCACCCATCAACACTTCATCATTCTACTCCATAAAACCCGGACGTCATCTCCACCTCGTTGCCGAGATATCATCGACCTGTGAAGGTAACAATCTCAGCCGTATAAATAACTGTCTAGTAAACTCATTTTTTGCAGCTGTTTTTTCCTGTGGAGTGCACTATCTGGAGATTGGCGTGACCGGCGACAGCTTCGCTTTACACCCCACCAGATAAGTGCTGTGCGACAGGAGCTGCACGAGTGTGGATGAGAGGTGGAGGTGGAATCTCCACCATTGCTGTTACTGGGTGTGCACACACCCACATCTTGTTGTTTCTGCTTCTTGCCAGCAGTACCAGATCCGACATTCGGAGACGGTGGCCACCTGGGGACTCTGGACTTGGCGGCTCCAGTATTCTCCGGGTTCGGTGGTGGAGGAAATCGTGTGGTTCCGGTTCTTCTCAGGACAGACGTCTTCTATCCTCGAGCCTGCCCACACGTCACCCTTGTGATTGACTGTCTGCAAAATTTCACATTCCTCTGTATTGTGGTTGTGCTCATTCACAACAGTAAAGTGTTCATATTCGACTCTTTCATTGTCCGTTCATTTACGCCCCCTGTTGTGGGTCCGTGTCACTACACTTTCCCAACAGACTGAACAGGATTTAAAAACTTCATGCACTATCTTTATATTTTTATTTTTAAACTTCAAAATTAAAATTGTTAGGGGGCCAAAGACAAAGCAGTGGAATTAACACAACAGACAAAGAAAGCAGTAAGGACAACAACGTTGAGCAGCTTAACCGTGCACAGAGAGAAACAGCTGAGTCTTGGCTAGGGATGCACCGAGCTACAATTTTTCACTTCCAATCCGATCCGGATACCTGAATTTGGATATCTGCCAATACCAATACTTTACCGATCAGATACAAGAGCTCTGTTTGTTTTAATATTATTATTATCATTATTGTTGATTTTATGAGGATTTTCTTAAAAAGGAGACCTGAAAGTTCAGATACAATTTGCCAGAAGATGTATCTAAGATGAAAGCCTAGATCTGATGTTTTGGTGAAACAATTAAGTACTTTTATTTTTTATAGACTTTTATAGCCTATAGATTTTAATGGAGACTTTTTTCCCTTTCAGCGAACAGAATCTTTGTTCGCCATCCTACTTGGCTGTACGCTGAGCTGGTGTTTTACAGCTTCGGGACAGTGAAGCGGAGAGAACACTGCGGAAGAGAGCTCTCTCCAACAGCCTGGCTTCAAAAACTCCCTCTATCCTCCTCCCGCTCAGCAGTAACAAGCAGAGAGCAAACAACAGCAGCTGACAGGATTCACAGTGGCTCTTCTCCGGTATCGGAAAATATTGCGGGTTGGATCTGTATTTTCTGATACGTGAATTACGTCGGGATCGGATCGGTCCCATCCCTAGTCTTGGCAAGGAAATCAGGTGAAGTACATCTAAAGTGACTAGGTACCATAAATCTGGGATGTGAGGAGACGCTCTCACAACAACTGAAAAGAGTGTCCGGTCCAGGTTGTCAGACGAATCTTGAAGCGCTAACTTTAAGATATTCTTGTAGGGCATGACTGTGTGGTACATTGGATGCTCTGCAATGGACAAAATAAATAAATAAATAAATAAATGCAGAGAGTGAGTAATACAGCTCAAAAGCTGTTCTTTCTTCTCTGGAGGAACTGCCAAATCTGGATTGTGCTCCAAGACCCCATTCACACTGGGGTTTGTAATCTATTTTAAGACAGATTCAACCCAGATTGCTTCCCAGCCAGAGAGCGTTCAGACTTGTTTTTCATCCGACTAGGCCGCGTTAAGACCAGGGTTTGCAATCCAGCTGCTGCTACATCTGACACCAGACTGGAAAGTTTGGATTCTGTGCTGTTTTGCACAGAAAGTAAAGACCTAAAAATAAACTTATGGATTTTATCCCAGAGACGTCTTTGACTCAACCCTAATTCCTTGACAATGTAACAAAATTCTGATTTATCTGGTTTTCCACAGCTTGTCACTAGTGGCCATGAAGCATCTTTTGTCTGTGGTTGTATTTTATGGTGAAATGTGCACCAAAATGCAGGAAATGGCAGCTAAATATTTGTTCACAAATGTATGCCCCCCCTTTACAACATTCTGGATCTGCCCCTAGATTTTTACAGTGACTTTGATGTACAGGTTCAGACTGCAGCTTTTTGAAGTCATGTCAAATCAAACAGATGCAGCTTTTTTATTTTATGTAGCTCTTATTTTGTGCAAATGTGGATTTTGTGCAGAAACTGCACAGGGAAGAACTTCGCCGCACAAATAAAACTTTCCAGTCTGGATCCTGTGATGTTTTCTGGCATCTGAACGAGCGCGGGTGCATGTGTGTTCTGTATGCCACAGAGAAATAGTTTTACTGGAGAAGACACAGGGTGCACGGATGTCGTCTGATGTCCCAAGCTCATCCTGTACACACATCTGAATTCAAGTCAAGCTTGTGAGCACAGGGTGGTGCTGTTTTACGTTTACCAATGAGCAATAACGGACAGCTTGATGGACTATTTAACTGGCTCCTTCAAATAGGTAAATGTGAATTTGTGTGATATTTCAGAAAAGAATTTATAACTTCACAAAAGTTAACTTTTTAAGCTCACTTCATCAACCTGCAGTCTGTCGCTGCGGATGATCAATTCTGCTGTGACGGTTTTCTGATTCCGACATCAGAACAAGCATGGGTGTGTGCGTGTGTATGTCACAGAGAAACAATATTATTATGAATCACCTATATTGGAAATTTGTACAAATTGTAATCATAGTAGCCTGCAATTTTTTTTTTTTTTTGGTTAGCAGGTGACTGACAGGCTCGTCCGTCGAGGGTGCGCCCAACTGACTCCGAGGGCGGGCCAGGCACCCTAAGGCGGGCCCATGACACCGGGTCTGTGCTCAATGTAGGATCAAAATAAATTAAACTTTTACGTGCCATAAAACATAAATCCCAGGCACTATCAAAATAGAAAATCATCATCATCAAACCCAAAATCACTGTTGAGCTGGTTCAAAAGAAGTGGAATCATCAAGGATTGTGGTTTCACTTTTCTTAAGCTATAAATGATCCAGAGTTATTGTTTATTCAAATTTTACATGAAGTCATTCTCAAGCTGTTGTGTAGGAATTCATGACTAGGATAATATTTGACAGTTCTAACAACAAGTTATGGGGTATAACTAATACAAACAAAAGGATAGTGAACAAACCTGTTCTGTGGAAGCAAACTTCAGGATTAAAACAAGCATCCAGCCCTTTCCCGCCTTTGTTCACTTCTTTTAAATGACGAATTTCTTCTTCACAATTTGCAATCCTTTCTTCATACTCTGCAATCACACCTTCATAATGTGCGACCATTCCATCAAACAGCTCAAATATTTCTTTGTCAGCAGGTGTTAGCCGCAGGTTCAGCATGTCCCTCAGCTGGTGGACCTTAGACATGTTTGTAGAAAGCCTTTAAAAAAAAAACACAAACACACAAAGAAAGTATGAATCCCTGACCAAGTGAGTCATGGAAGCAGTGATCAATCAAGTAGCGAACGGGTGCAGAGATCAAGTGAGCTGAAGAAATGACTGAAAACGGGACTTAATCCAATATATATGAGGTCTATTAGAAAAGAAACCGACAGTTTTATTTTTTTTTTAAACTATATGGATTTGACACACGTGTGATTACATCAGCCAAGCTTGAACCCTCGTGCGCATGCATGAGTTTTTTTTCACGCCTGTCGGTGACGTCATTCGCCTGTGAGCACGCCTTGTGGAAGGAAAGGTCCAGCCCCCTCGTCGGATTTTCATTGTCTGAGAAGTTGCTGAGAGACTGGCACTGTGCTTGATCAAAATTTTTTCAAGAACTGTGAGGCACATCTGAGTGGAGACCATTCGAGAAATTCAGCTGGTTTTTGGTGTAAATTTTAACGGCTGATGAGAGATTTTGGATCGTTTCTATCGCTGTAAGGACTTCCCACGGAGAGGGAAGTCGTGCAGCGCTCCGAGGTGACGTCGTCATCCTGTTTCAAGCTGAAAACCTCCAAATTTAAGCCTTTGTTGACCCAGGACATCGTGAGAGAACAGAAAACTTTCAGAAGAGGTCGAATCAGCAGTTTATCCAGACATTCCACTGTTAAAGGAGATTTTCTTAATGAAAGACGTGCGGACGGATTGGCGCCCGCCACAGGAAAAACACCTCCGTGTTGATAACCATTTGTAAAATCCAGGCGGCTTTTGGTGGCTTTCAGTTGAGTGAGTATCTGAGAAATTGTTTAACAGCAGGGCATGTTCCAACTTGTCCTTAAGGCTTCCAACGGAGGTGTTTTTCCTGGGGCCGGCGCACCGCATGCGGTTCAAGCTTGGCTGATATAATCACACGTGATTCAAATCCATGTTTTTTTTAAAAAATAATAAGGTCGGATACTTTTCTCACAGACCTCGTGTGTATTATATATATATATATATATATATATATATATATATACACACACACACACACACACACACACACACACACACACACACACACACACACACACACACACACACACACATCCATTTTCTTCCACTTTATCCGGAGTCGGGTCGCGGGGGCAGCAGCTCAAGCAAAGCCGCCCAGACCTCCCGATCCACACACACCTCCCCCAGCTCCTCCGGGGGAACAAGGCGTTCCCCAGCCAGCCGAGAGATGTAGTCCCTCCAGCGTGTCATGGGTCTTCCCCGAGGCCTCCTCCCAATGGGATGTGCCCGGAACACCTCTCCAGCGAGGCGTCCAGGGGCCATCCGGAAAAGATGCCCGAGCCACCTCAACTGACTCCTTTCAATGTGGAGTGAGCAGCGGCTCGACTCCGAGCTCCTCCCGAGTGACCGAGCTCCTCACCCTACCTCTAAGGGAGTGCCCAGCCACCCTGCGGAGGAAACTCATCTCGGCCGCTTGAGTACTCGCAATCTCGTTCTTTCGGTCATGAGCCAAATCCCATGACCATAGGTGAGGATCGGAACGTAGATCGATCGGTAAATCGAGAGCTTTGCCACGACGGTCCGATACAGCGACCGCATCACTGCAGATGCTGCACCGATCCGTCTATCGATCTCACGCTCCATCCGTCCCTCACTCGTGAGCAAGACCCCGAGATACTTAAACTCCTCCACTTGAGGCAAGGACACTCCACCGACCTGAAGAGGGCAAAGCAACTTTTTCCGGTCGAGAACCATGGCCTCGGATTTGGAGGTGTAGATTCTCATCCCGGACATTTCACACTCGGCTGCAAACTGCCCCAGTGCACGCTGAAGGTCCTGATTTGACGAAGCCAACAGAACCACATTGTCCGCAAACAGCAGAGACGAGATTCTGTGGTTCCCAAACCAGACCCCCTCTACACCCTGGCTGCGCCTAGAAATTCTGTCCATAAAAATAATGAACAGAACCGGTGACAAAGGGCAGCCCTGGCGGAGGCCAACGTGCACTGGAAACAGGTTTGACTTACTATCGGCAATGCGAACCAAGCTCCTGCTGCGGTCGTACAGGGACCGGATAGCCCTTAGCAAAGGACCCCGGACCCCATACTCCCGGAGCACCCCCCACAGGGTGCCCCGAGGGACACAGTCAAACACCTTCTCCAAATCCACAAAACATGTGGACTGGTTGGGCAAACTCCCATGAACCCTCGAGCACCCGATGGAGCATGTAGAGCTGGTCCAGTGTGCCGCGACCAGGACGAAAACCACACTGCTCCTCCTGAATCTGAGGTTCGACCATCGGTCGAATTCTCCTCTCCAGTACTCTGGAATAGACCTTACCGGGGAGGCTGAGGAGTGTGATCCCCTTATAGTTGGAACACACCCTCCGGTCCCCCTTCTTAAACAGAGGAACCACCACCCCGGTCTGCCAATCCAGAGGCACTGTCCCCGATCACCACGCAATGTTGCAGAGGCGTGTCAGCCAAGACAGTCCCACAACATCCACAGACTTAAGGTACTCTGGACGTATTTCATCCACCCCAGTTGCCTTGCCACCGAGGAGCTTTCTAACCACCTTGGTGACTTCGGCCTGGGTAATGGATGAGACCGCCTCCGAGTCCCCAGTCTCTGCTTCCTCTTCGGAAGACGTGAGGATGGGATTGAGGAGATCCTCGAAGTATTCCTTCCACCGCCCGACAATATCCCCAGCGAGGGTCAACAGCTCCCCACCCGTACCGTAAACAGTGCTGGTGGAGAGCTGCTTCTGCCTCCTGAGGCGCCGGACGGTTTGCCAGAATCTTTTCGAGGCCGAACGATAGTCCTCCTCCATGGCCTCCCCGAACTCCTCCCAGACCTGAGTTTTTGCCTCTGCGACCGCACGGGCTGCGGCACGCTTGGCCTACCGGTACCTGTCAGCTGCCTCCGGGGTCCCACCTACCAACAAAGATAAGTAGGACTCCTTCTTCAGCTTGACGGCATCCCTTACTTCCGGCGTCCACCACCGAGTTCGGGGACTGCCGCCGCGACAGGCACCAGAGACCTTGTGACCACAGCTACGAGCGGCCGCATCAACAATGGAGGTGGAGTACATGGTCCATGTCTCCAACCTCCCCCGGGATCTGAGGGAAGCTCTCCCGGAGGTGGGAGTTGAAGACCTCGCTGACAGAGGGTTCCGCCAGTCGTTCCCAGCAGACCCTCACGATCCATTTGGGCCTGCCAGGTCTGACCGGCTTCCTCCCCTCCCAGCGGATCCAACTCACCACCAGGTGGTGATAGGTCAACAGCTCTGCCCCTCTCTTCACTCGAGTGTCCGAGACACGTGGCCAAAGGTCAGATGATACGACTACAAAGTCGATCATCGACCTCCGGCTCAGGGTGTCCTGGTGCCACGTGCACGTATGGACACCCTTGTGCTCGAACATGGTGTTTGTGATGGACAAACTGTGACTAGCACAGAATTCCAAGAACTAAACACCACTCGGGTTAAGATCGGGGAGGCCGTGCTTCCCGATCACCCCCCTCCAGGTCTCACTGTTGCCACCCACGTGGGCATTGAAATCCCCCAGGAAAACAATGGAGTCCGCAGTCAGAACGCTATCTAGTACCCCTCCCAGGGACTCCAAGAAGGTCGGGTACTCTGCACTGCTGCTCGGCCCGTAGGCCAAGACAACGGTGAGAGACTTGTCCCCGACCCGAAGGCGTAGGGACGCGACCTTCTCGTTCACTGGAGTAAAGTCCAACACATGGCGACTGAGCTGGGGAGCAATAAGCAATGCAACCCCAGCTCTCCGCCTCTCCCCATGGGCAACGCAAGAAAAATGAAGCGTCCAGCCCCTCTCCAGGAGTTGGGTACCAGAGCCCAAGCTGTGAGTGGAGGTGAGCCCGACTATCTCTAGTCGGTATCTCTCAACCTCAGGCTCCTTCCCCCCTAGCGAGGTGACATTCCACTTGCCAACAGCCAGGGGCTTTGAGCATGGACAGGGCCGCCGGGCCACCCGCCCTCGACTGCCACCCAATCCTCTCTGCACCCAACACCCATGGCCCCCTCTGCAGTTGGTGAATCCACAGCAGGGCGGGCCCATGTTGCACTTTCAGGCTGAGCCCGGCCGGACTCCATGGGCTAAGGCCCGACCACCAGGCGCTCGCGCGCGAGCCCCAACCCCAGGCCTGGCTCCAGGGTCAGGCCCCGGCTCCGTCCTACCAGGCGACGTCTCAGTCCTTGATTTTTTTACTGGTCATGGAGGTTCTGAACTGACCTTAGTCTGACCCGTCACCTAGGACCTGTTTGCCTTGGGAGACCCTACAAGGGGCACAAAGCCCCCGACAACATAGCACCTAGGATCATCCGGTTACACAAATTCCCCCACCACGATAAGGTGGCAGCTAGAGGGGATATATATATATACATATATATCTCGTCAATAGTTTTACATCCTCATTGAAGACAACTTTGGATGCTGTAGCTCCTCTGAAAAAGAGAGCTTTAAATCAGAAGTGTCTGACTCCGTGGTATAACTCACAAACTCGTAGCTTAAAGCAGATAACCCGTAAGTTGGAGAGGAAATGGCGTCTCACTAATTTAGAAGATCTTCACTTAGCCTGGAAAAAGAGTTTGTTGCTCTATAAAAAAGCCCTCCGTAAAGCTAGGACATCTTTCTACTCATCACTAATTGAAGAAAATAAGAACAACCCCAGGTTTCTTTTCAGCACTGTAGCCAGGCTGACAAAGAGTCAGAGCTCTATTGAGCTGAGTATTCCATTAACTTTAACTAGTAATGACTTCATGACTAACAAAAGTTTGACTATTAGAGAAAAAATTACTCATAACCATCCCAAAGATGTATCGTTATCTTTGGCTGCTTTCAGTGATGCCGGTATTTGGTTAGACTCTTTCTCTCCGATTGTTCTGTCTGAGTTATTTTCATTAGTTACTTCATCCAAACCATCAACATGTTTATTAGACCCCATTCCTGCCAGGCTGCTCAAGGAAGTCCTACCATTATTTAATGCTTCAATCTTAAATATGATCAATCTATCTTTGTTAGTTGGTTATGTACCACAGGCCTTTAAGGTGGCAGTAATTAAACCATTACTTAAAAAGCCATCACTTGACCCAGCTATCTTAGCTAATTATAGGCCAATCTCCAACCTTCCTTTTCTCTCAAAGATTCTTGAGAGGGTAGTTGTAAAACAGCTAACTGATCACCTGCAGAGGAATGGTCTATCTGAAGAGTTTCAGTCAGGTTTTAGAATTCATCATAGTACAGAAACAGCATTAGTGAAGGTTACAAATGATCTTCTTATGGCTTCGGACAGTGGACTTATCTCTGTGCTTGTTCTGTTGGACCTCAGTGCTGCTTTTGATACTGTTGACCATAAAATTTTATTACAGAGATCAGAGCATGTCATAGGTATTAAAGGCACTGTGCTGCGGTGGTTTGAATCATATTTGTTTAATAGATTACAGTTTGTTCATGTAAATGGGGAATCTTCTTCACAGACTAAAGTTAATTATGGAGTTCCACAAGGTTCTGTGCTAGGACCAATTTTATTCACTTTATACATGCTTCCCTTAGGCAGTATTATTAGACAGTATTGCTTAAATTTTCATTGTTACGCAGATGATACCCAGCTTTATCTATCCATGAAGCCAGAGGATACACACCAATTAGCTAAACTGCAGGATTGTCTTACAGACATAAAGACATGGATGACCTCTAATTTCCTGCTTTTAAACTCAGATAAAACTGAAGTTATTGTACTTGGCCCCACAAATCTTAGAAGCATGGTGTCTAACCAGATCGTTACTCTGGATGGCATTTCCCTGATATCTAGTAATACTGTGAGAAATCTTGGAGTCATTTTTGATCAGGATATGTCATTCAAAGCGCATATTAAACAAATATGTAGGACTGCCTTTTTGCATTTACGCAATATCTCTAAAATCAGAAAGGTCTTGTCTCAGAGTGATGCTGAAAAACTAATTCATGCATTTATTTCCTCTAGGCTGGACTATTGTAATTCATTATTATCAGGTTGTCCTAAAAGTTCCCTAAAAAGCCTTCAGTTGGTTCAGAATGCTGCAGCTAGAGTACTGACGGGGACTAGCAGGAGAGAGCATATCTCACCCGTGTTGGCCTTTCTTCATTGGCTTCCTGTTAATTCTAGAATAGAATTTAAAATTCTTCTTCTTACTTATAAGGTTTTGAATAATCAGGTCCCATCTTATCTTAGGGACCTCGTAGTACCATATTACCCCATTAGAGCGCTTCGATCTCAGACTGCGGGCTTACTTGTAGTTTCTAGGGTTTGTAAGAGTAGAATGGGAGGCAGAGCCTTCAGCTTTCAGGCTCCTCTCCTGTGGAACCAGCTCCCAATTCAGATCAGGGAGACAGATACCCTCTCTACTTTTAAGATTAGGCTTAAAACTTTCCTTTTCGCTAAGGCTTATAGTTAGGGCTGGATCGGGTGACCCTGGACCATCCTTGGTTATGTTGCTTTAGACGTAGACTGTGGGGGGGGTTCCCATGATGCACTGTTTCTTTCTCTTTTTGCTCCGTATGCATCACTCTGCATTTAATCATTAGTGATCGATCTCTGCCCCCCTTCTCGGCATGTCTTTTTCCTGGTTCTTTCCCTCAGCCCCAACCAGTCTCAGCAGAAGACTGCCCCTCCCTGAGCCTGGTTCTGCTGGAGGTTTCTTCCTGTTAAAAGGGAGTTTTTCCTTCCATCTGTGGCCAAGTGCTTGCTCATAGGGGGTCGTTTTGACCGTTGGGGTTTTTCATAATTATTGTATGGCCTTGCCTTACAATATGGAGCGCCTTGGGGCAACTGTTTGTTGTGATTTGGCGCTATATAAGAAAAAAGTTGATTGATTGATATATACACACACACATATATATACATATATATACATACATATATATATATACACACATATATATACACTCAACAAAAATATAAACGCAACACTTTTGGTTTTGCTCCCATTTTGTATGAGATGAACTCAAAGATCTAAAACTTTTTCCACATACACAATATCACCATTTCCCTCAAATATTGTTCACAAACCAGTCTAAATCTGTGATAATGAGCACTTCTCCTTTGCTGAGATAATCCATCCCACCTCATAGGTGTGCCATATCAAGATGCTGATTAGACACCATGATTAGTGCACAGGTGTGCCTTAGACTGCCCACAATAAAAGGCCACTCTGAAAGGTGCAGTTTTATCACACAGCACAATGCCACAGATGTCGCAAGATTTGAGGGAGCGTGCAATTGGCATGCTGACAGCAGGAATGTCAACCAGAGCTGTTGCTCCTGTATTGAATGTTCATTTCTCTACCATAAGCCGTCTCCAAAGGCGTTTCAGAGAATTTGGCAGTACATCCAACCAGCCTCACAACAGCAGACCACATGTAACCACACCAGCCCAGGACCTCCACATCCAGCATGTTCACCTCCAAGATCGTCTGAGACCAGCCACTAGGACAGCTGCTGAAACAATCGGTTTGCATAACCAAAGAACTTCTGCACAAACTGTCAGAAACCGTCTCAGGGAAGCTCATCTGCATGCTCGTCGTCCTCATCGGGGTCTCGACCTGACTCCAGTTCGTCGTCGTAACCGACTTGAGTGGGCAAATGCTCACATTCGCTGGCATTTGGCACGTTGGAGAGGTGTTCCCTTCACGGATGAATCCCGGTTCACACTGTTCAGGGCAGATGGCAGACAGTGTGTGTGGAGTCGTGTGGGTGAGCGGTTTTCTGATGTCAATGTTGTGGATCGAGTGGCCCATGGTGGCGGTGGGGTTATGGTATGGGCAGGCGTCTGTTATGGACAAAGAACACAGGTGCATTTTATT